>NC_064807.1:38192176-38344149 GCF_023721935.1 Panthera uncia
ATCTTGAAATTTCAGGAATCAAAGGGAGAAATATTTTTAGACTGCAGACTTTGTCTTACTCTTCAAATCCTCTCAAACGTAAAATAAAGGTAAATAGGGGTCCACCTACAAATTAGTCGTGATTAGAAGCCTCTAGAAGTAGAGAACGGCAGGGAAAACTAAACTTAGTCTTCCCTCCTAACAACCCAACCAAATTGTACTTATATGCTATTGTTGCAGAATAGGTTTACAACCAGGTTTTCCCCAACTGTGCCCTCTTTTCCCCTTCATGCCTAGAAGTCAACCCAATCATTTTTTTATACTGAAATTTTAAAATGCTTCCAGATACAGGCAAAGCTCTTACTCAAGAGGGAGAGCTAAAGCACAAAGAAACAGTGCCTAACATCAAAGGGTGGGGCAAATTTAGCTCCTAACAGTATGCAGAAACACACACACAGATAGAAATAGAAGGAATATAGGAAAAGTCTGCATCTCCAGCATTTCATATAGGGACCCCACTCCTTACATCCTTCCTGGATGTTCTTACCAGGGTGATTAGAACGAGGGGTCTTGCTTTATTCATCCTCTTGCCTCCACCAGCACCTAAGTTTTTCAGCCTAGAAACTTAGTGAATGTATGGTGAATAAATGGACACAGGGGTGAATAGAATGGAAAATAACCTACATGAAGATGAAAAAGAATTAGAACAGGACAGGAGAAGGAGAAGAGGAATGTCCACCTTGCTCCCACCAAAAGCATATTTCCTGAGAACAGGAGCAGATTCTCTTGGCACTGGGCCATAATGCAGCGTTTCCACAGCTTAAAGATCAGCCCTGCTCCTTCTGGTTTCTTCTCCCACTGCCCTTCCCTTATTTCCAAACTAAGGAAGTTTGTAAAAGTACATTACTGCACAGACCACCGGGCAAATGGCCAAGTGTCCTCTGGGAAAGCTAAGCCTGAATCTCATTTTAAAAGGATACTGATTTTATTATGGTACTAGGTTACTGTAATCAGAGAATACACATTGAACTTGCATGTTCTCAAGCATGTGCAAAATTCGTATACTATAGAATACGGATCTTTTCCACCAAGTCATTACAATTCTGGGAGTCCTGTTGTCAAAATATGGAGATCACAGAGATATGTACCATAGGGCCCTTACCTGCAAAGTCTTCTCTGACTTTCTTCAACTAGGTTACTCTCTCTCTATCCTCTGGATTCTGGTCACACTCCATCTACATTCTCTTATAGCCTTGCCACGTTCTGCTTGACATTATTGTTTTTAGGCTCACGTCTAATCTCAACTAGAATCAAGCTACTTGAGGACATTGTGCCCCACAAAAATCTTTATAGTGCCTTATTCAGCCCTCGTTCCTTGCCATTAGAAGACTCCCATAACTTTGTTCATTTATATCAAGCGAGTAAATCTATTTTGATTGTAGTTTAGTTAAACTATTGGTCAAAAGAACCCCCACAAAGTGTTTACACCCCAAGATGGTTAGGATTAACCGTGACAGTTATCTCCCCTCAAGCACTCATTTTATGCTCTGCATTAAGCCATACACTTGTGTTTCCTCCATTCGAACCCCTGCTAGAACCCTATCACAGATAATATCATCCTTTTTACACCTGAGGAAGCTGAAGCATAGAGAATGAATTAATTGTACCCCCGTTTACCTTGCTAGGGAATTGACAAAACTGGGTTTAAACTCAGGACATCGGATCCCAAAATCCATGCTCAGGGCCATTGTGGAATCTTACATCTCAGTCTGCCAGTAAGGCCTTCCAGATCTTCATTTCAAGAATCATTTTTTAGAAAGAAAGAACCCAGGCATACTTTGTACACAAACTGGCCAGCTGCTATGATCTGAAAAAGCAAGGTTCTTCCTCAAGAAAAGAAACAAGTTCCTTAAAACCCCCGAAAGGTCTACCTCAAAAGAAGTGCCAGGACCTTTGAAGGAAGAGTGACAGTAAGTCCCGTTTAAACCCAGAATGACCTGGAAGCCCAGATTGACAACAGCCTCCTGTGATACCCAAAGCCTATTGTGCTGTAAATTTATCGTCAGGGAAGTTGGGTTTTTGTTCTCAAACAGGAAAAGGACTTCAAAGTTTCTGCTCCTACTGGAATAGATCTTTCATAAGTCACTTTACCCAGATTTATTTTTCACGAGGTGTGAACTTTTCTTCCAGGGAGGTTCTTTTTCAACATTTCCTCGTAAGTGATTGTCTTAAAGGAAAAATGCAATTAAATATTCAAGACCTTGGAGCTGTTGTATAAGAAGAATGCATACGCTTGAGTGAGGGCAGTCTACATTTAGGCTCACAAGGAACGCTGAAACACAACAGGTATGAATTATTACCCAATCTTTCATGCTCTAACGTGTCTCCCTGCCTAATTGGAGGAGTAAGTCCTAGGATTCACTGGGTTTTTTTTTCCTGACTGACATCACCCTTCATTCTTGAAGCTACATACTTACAAAGAAATCCTCAAAACTACAATGGAATATTCATTCATGTGCACCAATTGATCCCCAGGTGTTACTTAGGAAATTTGTAGCCCTGGGAATCTTCTTTGTCCTGAAAATGCCCTGTGGGCTGCCATTACTTCCTAGTCCTTTATTCAAGGCTTTGGGGACTTAAAGAATAGAGGGGCAAGGATGTTGGTGGAAATTCAAGAGGGTTCCTGTTTATTTCCATGGGATGTGGTGTGGGGTTTTTTGGCCTTCTCTCCTTCTGCCTTTGCTCTCACTCCCCGGAAACACCTAGATCTTCTGGATTTTTCCATCAAAAGTAAATTTTTTTTAAGTCCTTTCTGGACTCAGACCAGAGTTTGAAGTTTGCCTCTTTGGCATTTGAGGAGTGACAGACCATGTTCCCTATGAAAGGCCCTTAGGGGGGCACTGGTGAACATAGGAAGTATTTGGGGTTTGGGGTTGCTTGGGGGAATCTCTGAAAGAACATCCATCCCCCAGGTCTCAGCCTGGAAGTAAGACAGGACTCTCAAGCATGGCACGAACACCATCGAAGGAAAAATGATGTCATAACAAATAATATAATTTTTGAATGTTTACTATGGGCCAGTCACTGGCCCAGGGGTCTTTTTTGTATTGCTTCATTTAATCCCAGTAATTACACCTTGAAGGGAGGATACTTGTTATTCTCATCTTGCAAATGGGTTGTCATCTGCCAAGGTCACACAAGTAGGAAGTGGATTCACATACTGCAGTAAAGTAGGTGCTGTGTTAGAAGTATTATCTTCTCATTTGCTGTCTCACTGATTCACGGAAGGAGGGAGGAAATAGATGAAGTATGATCTGAAACCATCTCAGTTACTTATTTCTCAATTTTTCTTTCTTTAAACTTACAAACAGCCCCCCCTCCCATCCCTTGCCATGGCCTATAACATCTAGAATAACTCTTATTGAAGTGGCTAACATTTTGCTTTCATGAAGACTAGAAATTGTCTGATAGCCAAAAAATAATAGGTTCTATGTTCCTCGTCATCCCTAGGATTCCTCCCTTGATGAGGTGCAAAGTCATTGTCAGACAACTCTTAATGGCTCCCTTTAATATCAGCATGTGACCAAAAGTGCTGAACAATGTTCTGCCCATCTTGCTAGGAAGGATGATAAAAATCTGAGGGCTAGAAAGGCACATTTTGAAAGGTCAGCCAACCAGTCAATTACTTAAAAAAAAATCAATCAAATAATAAATACTATTAGAATCCTAGTAGGTACAAAGGACAATTCCAGGCTTTAGGGGAGATAGGGAAAAAAAGATCAATAAAGAAAAGAAAGAAGGCAGGGAGAGGGGAAGGAGAGAAGGAACAAAGGACTGGGAGAAGAGACAGAGGAAAGGAAAACTCTAGCAGCCTCCATAAGCAACTTAAATCTCTCTTCACTCATCATTCCCTGCTTTGACGAAAATAATTCTAAAAAAAATCCTGTGTAATGCACACAAATTCTGTTGTGATATTACAGATTTTACACACTTCTTTGGCCTATCATCAACAAAGATAGCTGGAAAACAGAAGAGATACAATTAGCCTTTGATCTTTAAAGATCTCTGCAGGTTCTCTGGAACCTGTGTATCAGTTAAGCAAGCCTAGGCTGCCTTGCAAATCCAGTTTGCTAAGTTTTTACAAAGTCTTTGAGTATGCTTTTTAGTCAACTCCCTAACATATAATGATTCTTTCCTTTTGTGGGCATGTTCAGTATTGACCCAAATTAGATCCCAGGGAATCTCACTGGGGAAGAGTAAATGACAAGAGAGCTTCTACGCAAAGAGATAGAATGTGATTTGAAATTCAACAATTATTTTGTGTACTACTGCCCTATGCCAAAAAAAGTCAATATTTTTCTATTTATGTTCCCTTCCTGGAAACCTTTTCTCTAAAGTTCAGTTCAAATATCTGTTGAGGGTGGGCTAAAACTGAGACTAAATGGGAGACCTCGCATAGACCATCCAATCTCATGAAACAAATTTTATCAAGAAGGACCCATGTTTCGATTTGCTCAAGACAATCCCAGTTTACCCCAGTGTCCCTGGTGGAATTTTTAATATGACTCCCTTTCACTCCCAAACATGTCCCAATTTGGATGATTACTTTCATGGTCACCTAGAACATATATCTAAATATATGCACAGAAGAAACACATTTTTTATTGCGGCAGAAAACCTGAGTGCCTTAGACTCAGTACTTGTTATATGATCTTACACAATTTATTACCGCTCTGAGCCTCAGTGTCCATGTTATAAACTGGGAGATGTAATTATCCCCTTAAAGTGTTGTGTGAGGCTCCAAAAAGACAAGGTCTATGAAAGTGCCTTATAGATAGTAAAGCTCTCACAATTGCTGGCAACCATTGTTCTAATTTAGCTTTCTATAAATTACGTGTAGGATAGAACCAAGAAACTGCAAAAATTGAAGACTTGGGAAATATGACTTAAGAAAGAGTTGACTCTATCTGACTTCAGTCTGGAACAAGAACAAAAATCTTTATGTTCAACTTCTAGGTCACCAACCTGGCAGTTCAGAGACTAACAAACATTAACACTCAGACACACACACACACACACACACACACACACACACACACCAATCTCTTGAATGTTATACCAACTGTATATTTTATCTTGTATAATTTATAATACACTCAAAGAGAATATAGTTAGCTCCATTTTATAGAGCGGGAAACTAAGTTTAAGTCAAGAGCTTTTCCCAAGATTTACCTGCAAGAAAAGTAGAGTTGTACTTGATCCCTTCAGAACACATATCTGGAAGGAGCCCATTTGTTTAAACCCTGTAGCTGTGATGTGGAAACATTTAATTTCCTGATTGCCCCTGTATTCAGAGATCAAATCATCGGGACATTGAAATTAATCTAAAAGAATAAAGTGAAGGTGATCCTATTACTACCTTCTAGGTATTTGCACTAGGCCGTATTTTGATAATAGATTTAATCAATGGTGCTGTTTACGGTACTTTATAGAAGGATTTAATAACAGATGTTTATGTCTTCTCATCTGCCATGAGGCTTTTAATGATAGGAGATGTTTTTGCCATTGGCCCAAAGAGTTGATTTCACTAAAGCCAATGAAATAAGCCCATCTACTTAATTTAGCATTAGGGAAGCTCAGTGTGTTTTGTGTTTCTTTACCTGTTCAAACAGGTTAGCAGATAGGTGGCTCATCATGTTTTCTGAAGAGTTCGATTATTTGTTGCAATCCACCAGTGTAAGTCCTAGGGATCCTCGTTTCTTCCATCGGCGCTGTCAGGAACCTCTGACCAATCAGTGAACCAAAACAACAAGGGTCCAACTAGCTTTATTTTGGTCAGCAGGCCAAATGTAAGCCAACTGTTAAATGTGTTTTAAAAATAAAAGGCAAACAAACAAAGCAAAATGAAAAGATTTAAAGATCATGAAAACAGTCTCCTTTCCAAGTTTTTAAAATTATTTATTTTGAACTCTGAGGGTTTTTTTTTATTTTATTTTATTTTGATTATGAATTCTTTCTGCTCAAGAACAGAGCAGTAAATTTGGCTCAATGTCCCAAAAAAGAGCAGAATTTTTGGCACTGAATCATTATAACAACATAATTTTCCAGCTCATGCCTACTCTTTATCTAGATTAGAGAAGCATTTATTTTTACAGCAAATCTAGGTTCTTTATAGTGAGAGGTGGTAATACTGCATGATAAAGAATCAGTTTGAGGATTAACCCACTAAGTGAGCGGCTTATGGTGAGTAAACTGGCAACCTGGGAACATAGGGGAATCTTATGGTTTATACTTAGTGATTTTCTCCCGACGTTGTTGAGTTGACAGGAGTCAAAGAGTGGAAAAGATACACAAATATAGGTTCTGGGGACTTAAACCAGAAAAGCTACTGAGAATAACTCTAGTCATTCTCCCTTTGCTTCTCCATGTTCTACAGCCCTTCCACAAGTTCTGACGATTTTACCCAAGAAGCGGTGTTCAAATCCATCCCTGTCTTGGCCCTCCTTCCCACCAGGTGCTCCTCACAGGCACTTAGCAATCCCTGCCACAGCTTCCAAATGGTTTACAAAACACTAATTTCTCCAATCTTTAGCCCCATGTTTTTCAACCTATTTTTATCTGTAGAAACCATTTGTGAATCTAAAGTTGTATGTGGGTGCTCAACATGGGGAAAATTTAAAAAGCAGATGCTTTGCTTGAAGGAAATCCAGAACCCAAACCCAAGAGTAGTTTGAAAACCAAAGCTCTGCTCCAATTCATTTTCTAAGCGTGGTGTGCATCAGGAATCATCCAAGAGGCATAGGGCATAAGATACGTCCTCCCTGGCCCACCCCCAATAACTCCATCCAGTAGGAGTGGGATTGGACACCGGAACCTGCATTTTTAACAAACATCCGCATGGGATTCTTTTGATGTATCTGCTTCCAAGCTCGTTTTTGAGGAATGCTGCCTGTTGCTGTCTAATCTCTGCATCTTGATCTCCTTACTTCTGTACTTAAGGAATCCCCCTGGCCTCCCAAATATTCATTTCAGGCATATAGGCTAGACCATTCAAACCCTGACCTCCACCTGCCTCTGAAACTCTCTCTGAATACATCTGCGCTGGGCCAGATTGTCATTCTTCCTTGAGCACAACTCGCCCTCCCATACCTTGGTTCCTTTGTACGTTGCCTTGTCCCTACCTGGAAGCATTTTCTACCCGGTCTATTCCTGAAGTTCCTTTACGGCCCAGTGTAAATATTGCCCTCTTTATGAAGCCTTCTCTGATCCTGCCACTTCCAAAGTTCATCAATCACTTCCTCTTCTGATATATTCAATTTATCGGTTTATATTCAAAGATTAGAAGTTTATCTCCTTGACTGGACTATGGGATCCTTGAAGCCAGATAGGTCATCTTGATCGTCTGCATTTCCGTGGCACAGCAAACATTTTGGTATACTGTAGGAGCTCAACAAATATTTGCCAAGTTAATTAAGTCATCATTTGTGTCCTGTGGGAAGATAGCAGATAAAGAACTGGACAGGAGCTCAGAAGAGTTGGGCTGCTTTTCTCTTCTGCCATGTCCTAGTCTGTGAGTGCAAGAAAATGACTTTATGCCAACACAGTTGACAACTTAGGTGAAATAAAGAAGTGATTTCCTTGAAAAATCACATTTCAAAACTGACAATAGAAAATAGGGGAAAAATATGTGTATTTGAATAGCCTTCTATCATCTATCTATCCATCTATCTATCTATCTATCATCTATCTGCCTATCGACACAGTAACAAAGGAAATTGAATTCATAAGAATTTTGAAAAACGTTCCCACAAAAAAAAAAAAAAAAAAAAAAAAAACAACTCCAAGTCAGGATGGGTTTTCCAGAGAATGGTGTTAAAGATTTGAGGAAGAGGGGCGCCTGGGTGGCTCGGTCAGTTAAGCATCCAACTTCGGCTCAGGTCATGATCTCACGGTCCGTGAGTTCGAGCCCCGCGTCGGGCTCTGGGCTGACAGCTCAGAGCCTGGAGCCTGTTTCAGATTCTGTGTCTCCCTCTCTCTCTGACCCTCCCCCATTCATGCTGTCTCTCTCTATCTCAAAAATAAATAAACATTAAAAAAATTAAAAAAAAAAAAGAAAAAGAAAGATTTGAGGAAGAATTGGTACCAATCTTACACAAATTCTTTCAGAAAATAGAGGTTTGGGGAACACATTCCAATCATCTTATTACCCATAATGTTATCCTGGTACCAAAATCTAAAAAGACAACACTAAAGACCAAAGGGATAAGATATACACAAAAATGATTTAAAAATATTAGGACATTAAATCCAGCAATTGAAAAAAAAAAAGTTAATACATTATGTCCATGTAGTTTCATCCCAGGAATGCAAGATTAGTGGACACTCAAAAAACAAAACAAAAATAAAACAAAACAAAAACTTTAATGTACAATATTTTGTGTCTAAAGAAACTATATGATTGATTACTCAATAGATGTACAAAAGGATCTGACAAAACTCAACACCCATTCAAGATTTATAACTCAGAAAATTAGGGATAGAAAGAATATTTCTCAGGGCACCTGGGTGGCTCAGTCGGTTAAGCGTCTGACTTCAGCTCAGGTCATGATCTCGTGGCCTGTGAGTTCAAGCCCCGCATCGGGGTCTGTGTTGACAGCTCAGAGCCTAGAGCCTGCTTCAGATTCTGTGTCTCTGTCTCTCTCTGCTCCTCCCCCACTCATGCTGTCTCTGCCTCTCAAAAATTAATAAACATTAAAAATTTTTTTAAAAAGAATCTTTCTCTCTCTGATAAAAGACCAACAAAAACCTACAGCTAATATAACTAATGATAAAAATTGAACAAACTCCTTCTGGAATTGAGAAAAAGGCAAGAATGTCTCCTCTGACTGCTTCTATTTAACATTTTAAGGGTACGAGAGAGGAGTGGTGGGGCAAATAGAGGAATCAAGATAGCATCTATAAATGCTAAAGCTGGATGACAATTGTTGACAGTGAGTTATGTTATTCACCCTACATTTATGTATGTATAGAATTTTCCGTGACTGGGTCAGGGTGGGGGTGGGGGTTGGAAAGCGATTCTATAGAAGAATTAGCTTTCTTTGTTCTCCCCACTACTCCAATGCTTTCACAAAGGTTTGGATTGGGTTTTTTAAGTTTTCTTCCTTTCCTTCCTTCCTTCCTTCCTTCCTTCCTTTGAGAGAGCGAGCAAGAGCATGTGTGTGTGGTTGGGGGAGGGACAGAGAGAAGGAGAGAGAGAATCCCAAGCAGCCTCCCCCATGCTGTCAGGGCAGAGCCCAATGCTGGGCTCAATCCCACAAACCATGACATCATGACCTAAGCCAAAAGCAAGAGTTGGACACTTAACCGACTGAGTCACCCAGGCACCCCTTGAATTGGGTTTTGAATGATGGAGAAGGTGATGCAGAAAAAGGGAGGACAGAAAAGGTTAGGAAACGAATAGAAATAAGAACTGACTTTCTATGCTGGAAAAGTACATGCCTTTTTGAAGAAGAGGATTGGAGCTGTGAAAGAGGGAGAGATGTAGAGTAAGTTTGGAAAAGCTGGGCTGAATTCAATCATTTAGGATCTTGAAAGCCAAACAAAGAACAGTACACCTTCTTTTTCCCATATTCAGACTCCACCTTAATCCATTATTGAAATATTTACTGAAAACCATCCCAGGCTTAAGGAACAATTTAGATCAAATACCATAATAGCAAATATCATTAGAACAAAAACAACAACCGAACCTCTTCCCCAAAACGAGACTTCAGCGTAGCAAAAGCCAGATGTATATTGCAACTGTTTTCAGTAACACTTACTTCAACAATATTCCAGTATAACCAAACTTTGAACCCCCTCTGGAGTTCACGGTTTCTATGACTTGTATGAGATAGAATAACGTCAAATCCTTGTAGGTTGTAAACTGACCGGGACTTAGCAGGATTCAGTTGGTGTATTAGGAAGGTTGCAGGCCCGACAGCCTAGAAACGGAGTTCCATGACTTTCTTGCTATAAACTTGGACAGTTACTTAACTTCTCATGTGTAAAATGGAAATGATAGTGCCTCTCTCAAAGATCGGCAGACTTAAATGAAGGAAAATATCATATGGAAAGCGAACACAAGGTACTTAGCAGAGTGCCTGGTCCGTAGACTCTTTCCCTTCACTTTGACCCAGTGTCTAATATTCTGGTTCATCTTCACATCTGAGAACCTGCCTGCCACCCAGCTGTCTCCCACAAGGAATAATGAGACAGTTTGATGCCAATGCCTCCATGGAACCCCACTTGTTTTTTTCATTCCTGGAGTGTCCCCACACTGCTCACTGGCCCCTTGTAGCCAATTGAGAAAGGCCAAATATACCTGAAGGCCAATTACAAAGTCTTCTCCACTTCTAATACCTCACTTTAACAGAACACCTGCCGATCAAAACCTGTTTCAGTAGTTCTTTTTATTCTATAAAAGGCACCCACCCCCAGCTTGTGCACCTGCTGAAACAACAGTGACCACAGATGAGTTCTTTCCATGCAAGTTTGTGAATAAATAACCTTCATTAATTTTGTCCCAGATGTAGTTTTGCCTTTGACACATTGTTTCTCCCTGGCCCTGAAAACGGGGCTATGACACTGAGCACTGGATCATGAAGTGAGCTCTCCAGGGCATTATTGTTTCTACTGAAAGAGGTTCTCAAGTCAACCAAGTGTCTGAAGTCTGTTTGACAATGAACGCCACACGTGTACCCACGCCTTATGGTGTCACGGTGGTCATTAGTATATCGACGGCCTGGAGTGAAAAACCCTTGTGTTTGAGCTGATCTGATCCAAGGTTCTTCCACACCAGGGAATCCTTCCTTGTCCGTCTCATAATGCGACAGTAAACGAGTCACCAACCTCTTCATGGTGGGGTCACTGTTAGGACCCAGAGGCTGCTACCCAGTGAGATAGGACAACAGGGGTGCGAACCAAGGAGAAAACAATAGAGAAAGGAAGAGAGAAGGAAAGGGAATGGGGAAAAGACTGGAATGACAAACATCTAAGGCCTATGTGGGAAGAAACAATACGTTGTAGGAAATCAAGTCTTTTCATTCAAAACCCGATTAGATTCAGGGGTGCAGCATTGGAGTCATTGAAATGGCAGTTATTTTAGGCCACAGAAGTTGAGCCCCCTTCTCTAATCTTTCTTTTTGAACTACATTTTGGCCATCCTTTAGACCTACGTGAGGATAAATTTCAAATTAGGGCTTACGCGTTGTCTGGCTTTGAAGAGCACTTAAGCTGACAAAAGAAAGAAATTGGTACGTTGCCGTGTCAAGCTAAATAGATGATTTATTGACATTTTTTCACAACTACTCTCGGTTATTTTTTGTGGCATGTGTCCAAATGGAATAGCACCAAGGTGTTTATATAGGCTCAATTTCTACACTACTCCAATATCTGGCATGAAGTAGTTTTATGGCATATAACCTTTCCCTCTAAATGAGGGTTTGGGCTTACTTTAATTTGTAAGCTGATCAGCGTCTGAATACTTGAGGAATCATAGTCGTACCAAGCAACTTGCATGACCGGAGGCAAACAGGCTGACAATTACTTTGCAATATTCTACTTTGGACCTATTTAGGAGGTCGGATAGCTGCCATGTGTAGAGGTGAGTGTACGCGAGAGTCTCGCTAAGTTGCCTCTGTGTTCAAGGTCTTGCCCAACGTAAGTGTCCATGTTACCCCATTCAGGGTCACCGTGTCCCTCTGTGCAATACTCCCCTGCACAGGGTGCGAGACCAGAGGGCAAGAGGTAGGTAAATCCAGCTCACCTTCTTGCCAAGGCATTTGCACACAGGGCTGTATATGCCCAAATTCATCAGTTTTTGCCAAATTGGTACATAAGTGCCATACACATGAGGAGTAGCCTAGCTTCCTTTCATTCATTCATTCATTCATTCGTTCGCTAAATGAAAATCTTTTCTGAAACGAAATTTCATTTCATTTCATTTCATTTCATTTCATTTCATTCTGAAATGAAAAGTCTTTTCTGAAAATCCATTGAGTACAAGTCACGGTTCTAGATATTGTATACCATAAAAAGTAAAACAATGCAATCTAAAGAGATTAAGCATGTACACAAATATAAATTTAAAAGGGATAAAAGGAGTACAAATGTAAATACTAGCGAGTGGTTTCCAGATTGGGGTCCTGATTCTGAAATATGCCAGGTAGTCCCCTTCATTTTCATTCTTTCCTAATCTCGTTTACTTTCCTGCTTTGCACATCATGCAAGTCTCTTCTAACTTTGATCATCTTCTCTTTTTTGTCTCTTAATTATTAGTGTTAGGGATCAAGAGTTTAGTCTCAAGTTACCTTTTTTGGTCTACTTTGTACCATATTTACAGCATGCTACAGCTTACTTATCACACCTTTGTCCTCCAACAGAGACTCTCTACTGTCTTGTGACCTATACCAATGGCCTGAAAACTTCTGCCAATGGCCAGGCAGCTAGTATTTTAGGTTTTGTGGTTTACAACTACTTAACTCTGTGGTTATAGGCAGAAGCAGCCATAGACAGTACGTAAACAAAGGAGCACAGCTGTGTTCCAATAAAACTTTATTTATGGACACTAACATTCAAATTTCATGTAACTTGTAACACTTTATGAACTAGTATTCCTGTTTGGGTTTTTTTTTTTCTTCCAACTATTTAAATTGTAAAAACTGTTCTTAGTTCCTGGGCCATGCTAACACAGGCAGCAGGCTGGATTTGGCCTAGGGGCTCACATTTTGCTGACTCCAAGCCTAGAGCTTGTATAGGCTAGAGAGTAGCCCAGAGCCATTGATATGCAAGCAAGGTGGGGAGAGGAAAGAAGAAAGGAAGGGTGATGGATAAGAGGGACCAGTATATAAATCGACTGAGAAGTTAAAAAATATAATGCCCTTGCACAGGGTTTATGGGATTTTTATGTATGAAGAACTGGCATGGTAGAACAGGTAAACTTCACATGAACCCGGGTAACTTTTCTTTTTTTTCTTTATTTTTTCTTTTTCTTTTATTTTTCATTTTTCTTTTTTTTTAATTTAATTTTTTTTTTTTAATTTACATCCAAATTAGTTAGCCTATAGTGCAACAATGATTTCAGGAATAGATTCCTTAGTGCCCCTGACCCATGTAGCCCATCCCTCCTGCCACAATCCCTCCAATAACCCCCTCTGTTTGTTCTCCATATTTATGAGTCTCTTCTGTTTTGTCCCCTGCCCTGTTTTTATATTACTTTTGTTTCCCTTCCCTTACGTTCATCTGTGACTTTTCTTAAGATTAGTTCTAAGTTTGGGGGCACCTGGCTGGCTCAGTTGGTTAAGCGTCCCAACTTTGACTCAGGTCATGATCTTACGTTCCTAAGTTCGAGCCCGGCCTTGGTCTCTCTGCTGTCAGCACGGAGCCTGTTTTAGATCTTCTGTACCCCCTCTCTCTCTCTGCCCCTCCACCTGCTCTCTCTCTCCTTCTCTCTCAAAATGAATAAACATTAAAAAAAAGTTTGAAAAATAGTTTAAAAAAAGATTAGTTCTAAGTTTGTATAGCAAAGAATGCCAGCTGTTCGCCAGAATGTTTTCCTTTTCTTCATGGTCAGGCAAGTAGGATACATTTCCCAGCCATGCTTGAACTTAGCCACGGCTGTGTAACCAGTTACAATGGCAGAATGTAAGCTGAGGTGAGGTGAGTCACTTTTGAGAACAGGGAAGAGCTCACTTCCACCTTCTACTGGCCGAAGGTCCTTGAAAATGGGGTCACAGTAGGTGGTAGAGAACAAATTTGGAGGAAACTTGGTCCCTCAAGGACCACATATAGAAAAGCTGCTCACTGACCAGGGGCATCCACCTTGGGCCATTACAAGAACAGGAAATATACTTTTGCATTTACAGTTACATATATATATATGCATGTGTATGTGTATATGTATATGTATGTGCATGTATATGTGTGTGTATGTATATGTGTGCATACGTATATGTATGTGTATATATATACATGAAAGTGTGAATATATGCACATATATATATATGCACATACATAACCAATTACAAATTGTAAGTGCAAAAGTATATATATGCAGAAGTATATATAGTTTTGAGTTTACAATTATATATGTATATATTTATATATAAAATGTGTAATTACATATATATGTGTATATATATATATGTACACACACATATATATAAGGTCTATCAGACCTTAGCTACTATGTTTATAAATATTATATACATATAACCATATATATGTGTATATATATATATATATATACACATATATATAAAATAAATTTAGCCTGTTGCAGCAGTCAGTGCTACCCACTATAACACGGTGGCCAAGGGTAGACCTGTGTCTTTGTAACCTTTGTGCCTCCAGCATCTGTGTCAGTACTTGGTATGTCGTCACAGTTGATTAAATAACTGACACCCTGAAAGAATGCATCACCGCCATTTTGTATTCTCCAGTCATCTATTGAGCTACTTCCATCTTCTCTCCTGAGTGGTACCATTGCCCTCATGATGCCGCTTACCTACCTGAGTTCACTGTGTTGTACTGACCCCTCAAGTCTTGCCTTAGTAATATTCTTGGAACAATACATTTATTTACTTTTCTCTAAAATCTCTGCTTATTCAGCTGAATGGAACTTTTTTTTTATTATGAAATTTATTGTCAAATTGGTTTCCATACAACACCCAGTGCTCATCCCAACAGGTGCCCTCCTCAATACCCATCACCCACCCACCCCTCCCCTCACCCCCCATAAACCCTCAGTTTGTTCTCAGTTTTTAGGAGTCTCTTATGTTTTGGCTCCCTCCCTCTCTAACCATTTTTTTTCTTCCCTTCCCCCATGGTCTTCTGTTAAGTTTCTCAGGATCCACATAGGAGTGAAATCATATGGAATCTGTCCTTCTCTGTATGACTTATTTCACTTAGCATAACACTCACCAGTTCCATCCACGTTGCTACAAAAGGCCATAGTTCATTCTTTCTCATTGCCACGTAGTATTCCATTGTGTATATAAACCACAATTTCTTTACTGAATGGAACTTTTAAACTAATTGAGGCTAAGGTGTAAATGACTAAGATGGCTTACCATGTGGCCATTATTCACAGAATACAAAATATGTATTCGTATCTTAAAAAGGAAAATTTGGGCCTTCAGATGAAAAGCAATCGCAGAATTTTGTGTGTGTGTGTGTTTACAGCAATGAAGCATTCAAAAGGCTTTATTTTGGGACACACATAATACATGACTATTCCCCACCTAAATAGACTGGAGGCAATCACAGGAAGAAGGAAAGATCTATAATCCATATACCTAAAGTAGCCAAAGAACAGAAAAACTTACTATCAGGTTTTCACTGTCTTAGAGTCTTTATGGTTTTGAAATTTATACTCTAATCTTAACTGTCCATTCTTCATTTCCATGGACGTGAAAGCTTAGGTTCTCCAAGGACTTGGATGTCATCACATCCAGCCTCTCACCTTTAGAGAAATACATGCTGCCATTATCGATAATATAATCCTTTACACGAAAAATTCTTTTCCCTAGTCTTCCCTTCACCAGGCTAAGTAGCCCCAATTCCTATAGGAATTTTTTGCGAATATATTTTAATCCATTCATCTTTTTCATTTTTCCTCCAGTTGTTCACTCTTTCTCAGGTTACAGGGTTCAAAAAGGGACATGAGGGTCTATATAAAGACATAACCAACAAGGCCAGCCAGGCCTCTGTATAGACAGGGTTGAAAGCTGCCACCCTTGTGTGATTTGACATGCAGAAAAGCTCCTGGTTCTCCTCTTCCCCAGCCCCACTTACCCAGCCAAAAATAGCTCCCCTATCTTGCCTGCCAAAGCTGATTTTCCCATCAGTGGAGGGCCTTTGGGAAAGGGCAGGGGAAAGGAGCTGATACTTCTTAAGAAAATGTACGTGGTTCTATGCTGGGTACCTTATATACATTATTTCATTTAACTCTTACAAATCTCTTAAGAAGTGATTAGTGTCTATAACATAACGAGGACAATAAGTATTCACTGAAAGATAAGAACACAAGCATCCCGACCGACAGACCTGGGTTTGCGTTCCAGCTCCAGCATTTACTGTCAGACCTTAGCTCATTTGTTTCTCCTTGTAAAGGCTCAGGCCCAACCTGTACAGTATGAGAAATGGCACAGGATGAAAAAAAAATGAGCTAACATAAACACATAGCCCCGTTCCTACCTCCTGACAAACAATTCAGTGTGTTTGAGCCACTATTATTATTATTATTATTCCCACTTTACAGATAAGGAAATAGAGCCTCAGAAAAGTTAAAAGATTTGCCTCATGGCACAGAGCTAGAAAGTGGTAGAGACAGAATCTGAACCCAACTCTGCCTCCAAAACTTGTGTTCTTTCCACTACTGTTTCCAACAGACTTCTCATATGTGCGTGCGAGGTGCCTAGGAGAAGTCTGTGTGTTCTGCCCAACTTAGGGACCCAAGTATGTATCCTTGAAGTGATGTAAGCAAGCAAGTGGGCAGGTAAGCCTTCGGAGCTGGAGAGAATGAGTCAGCAGACAAGATTCCAAGAAAATGTGGTTCAAAAGGGAAGAGGGAATGAAAGGGCGTGGAGGGAGTTAGACCACCCAAGGCCTCTGGTCAGGGACCCCGGGAGCATTTCAGGGTTGAGCACCAAAGGCAGGACAGGGTGGTGCGGAAAGCAGACTCACTCATGTCCTAAAAGCTCTGGCAGGGACTTGAGAGTGAGACGGCAGTTCAGGCTCTGACCTGGACCTGCCTGGGAAAGCATCTCAAGTTTTCACATTGATACGGGAGAAAATACTTAAAGAAAGTGTGATAGTTTATCAAAAAAAAAACAAAAAAAAAACAAAAAAAAAAACAAAAAACAAGACTAAGGGAAGCCTGAAGCTGAGCTTATTTGGTTCCGTTTCTTAGCATTGGTAGTCAGGTTAGAGTTCACATTTCGAAGTTGATATTTATTTTATGTGTTGTAGCATACATTCTATATTCATGCAAAAGGTAGCGATGAAATTCCTAACTCCAGAGCTAGACACGCAGGAGTCAAATCCTGGTTCCTTCACTTCTAGGCGTGGGATTCTGGGTGAGTTACTTCACTGTCTGTGCCCCACACTTTTCAGCCATCAAATGGCTGGAATCCCATAGGGTTGAGGGAGGATTCAGTGAGTTAAAATATATGAGGGGTGCCTGTGTGGTGCTTAAGTGTCCAACCCTTGATCTCGGCTCAAGTCATGATCTCCCAGTTTGTGAATCCAAGCCCTGCATCGGGCTCTGAGCTGATGGCACAGAACCTGCTTGGGATTCTGTCTCTCCTTCTCTCTGTCCTTCCCCTGCTTGTGCTCGCTCTCTCTCTCTCTCTCTCTCTCTCAAAATAACATTAAAATTTTTAAACAATAATAAAATATATGAAATTTATCATCTGTTATATATTTATTATATAGTCATTAATTAATATATTTATATACCATGTATATATTCATTATGTATGTATAATTCATCATGCATATATTCATTATATATTCATTATGTATTATATGTACATACTCAACAGATTTTAGATATTGTTATTATTTTCTCATTTAAGCCTCACAATGAGTCAAGAAACAGAGACTGATGTTGGCTCAGTGGTTTGCCCAGGCTTTCCCCCGCTAGCAATAAGAGAGATCAAAACCCAAGGAGAGAACCTAAAATGCCTTGAGGTCCATGGCTCTTCTACCTTAGTCAAGGCTGGGACTTAGAGGCTTGCCTTCACCCAATAGTTGAATGGCCATTTGCATGTGTCCAGAAGCTCTCATTAGTGACAGAAAGTCAAAACATCAGCCTGCTGGCTCACAATACAGAAAAGAACAGATGAAATAAATGGGGCGGGGGGGGGGGAGCAAATGCGCTAAGATGCCCTGGACGTGCTATTTGTTGAACTAGAATTGCGAACAGTAGTTACTCATATGGAATTGAGAAGGGCACGGCCATGATCTGTATTCCTCCTCACCACCACTCGGGAACGGGAGCAGTAGGTAGATTTTGTCTAAAATAGAAAACAGTTGCCTTCAGATGCATCAATTTCAAGTGTTTGGCTGGGTCATTCCGTCGCCAAGGGAATGGCTACGAAAGCAAGGGGATGAATAAAAGGAACTAGCACAGCTCTCTACCTACATGTTAGGTACTAACCTCCGGGAAAGCAGCTGCCTTTCAAAGTACGGGGCAGTTTTCCTTGCTCCCTATTACTGACTTAATGTTTGCTCTTAAAACATGCACGCGCGCGCGCGCGCGCGTGTGTGTGTGTGTGTGTGTGTGTGATGCAGCAGCTGTTGGCTGTACACAAATAAGCACGCAAGCATGTGTACAATGGCACTGGTGAGGACACCTTGGAAAGATGCATGCTTGGCGAGGCCACAGGGATCTCAACCCTTCAGGAGGATGTTGAGGGCCGGTAGCCACAGTGGACTCTTCTGTGTAACATCTGGAACACACCTCTGGACAGACCAGACAGGCTACATCAGGGGTCAGGAGATATTAACTCTACTCACAGGACATAGATACATCAAAACTTGTTGGATATTGGTCATTTCTTATGGTGCAATCACATATATTGCTAGAATAATCAGAATGAATCCTGGGGTAAGATCAATCCCATTATAATGGGAAGAGGGATTCCCCAACTAGAGGGCAGTAACCAGAAAACAAAACAAAACAAAGTGCTTCATGTTGCAGAGGAACATGAACTTGTACATGTAAGATCTAGATTAGCTACCAAGGCACACCCATGGTGGACTCTTCACAAAATGATCTGATAACCAAAAGATTCCCTTGAATCATAGAAAATCTCATGCCTGGTATAACTTTGGATGTCTCTTATATAATGACATTTCATTTTCTCCAGAACAATCAGTATAGACTCTGTACACCTCAAAATGTGTATCTTTTGAGGTGACATGGAAGGATCTGAGTTGCTCGGTTTCAATACAAGATCCCTGACTCCCCCAAACATTCTAGGCTTATAATTCCTAATGGCAAGAAGAGACAAAGTCAGGTGAGTCGAAGCATTTCTCTCCTGACCAAAATAAATGAGCAACTATTTTCTCTCTTCTATTTTTTTTCTGGAACTTAAGTGTTCCTATGAGATCAGATCATTCACGGGTGATGCTTCCCTCCCCAGCTTCCGGACTTTCTCAATAAGGGAGGAGAGATCACCAATGGGGTTAAAGGTGAAGACAGAATTTTTTTAAGCCATCTTCTTGACACAATTTGAAGATGAGATCAAAGTTGATCATTCTTATCCTTCTGCAGAACGAAGTGAATGTATTTCAGTCACAATTCAGCCTCCTAGGCGAAGGAGCCAGCAGTCACAGTTCTACTTGTTTGCTGTTAAGTGGCTCAATTTTTTAAAAATATTTATTTATTTCAGGAGAGTGCAAGCAGGGGAGGGGCAGAGAGAGGGAGACAGAGGATCCAAGGGGGCTCTGCACAGACAGGCTGATAGCAGCAAGCCCGATGTGGGGCTCGAACTCACGGACCCTGCGATCATGACCTCTGAAGTCAGATGCTCAATCGACTGAGCCACCCAGGTGCCCCAAATGGCTCGATTTTTAAAAAGCCCCGGAGACATTTGTCTTAGAGAAAACTCAGGTTTTCTTTGACGCTGCTTTTCTCCGAAACACACAAGGTTAACCCAACCTGCAGGTCTGAATATCTAGAAAACCTCTACCACCTCCTTGAAGACCCTCAGGAAGAAGTACTTGCTCAGTGTGAGCCCGTGCGAGAAGAACAGTGATGCCAAGTTCAGGTGCAGCGATTGCCTTAATGAAATGGTGGCAAGAGAAGCGAGCATTGTAGACAGAGCGATAGGGGAAAGCAGGCATTTCCGGCTGTTTCCACAATGGCTTCTGCAGTGACTGATCATCACCTTTGTGATCATCTCAAACCCTGAAAGTAAGGCTAACCAATTTGGGGTTTGCCTAAGGGCCACAGAGCCAGAATGCCAGCCAATGTCAACATAAGGCTGGTAACTGTGATGGCCACAGGCATGAGTAGAAATAAGGACACCGACTGTCTAACAAGCACCCAGGACCACAGACCTAATGCCCAAACCCCCACATCTGTCTGGCTTCAGCTGAGCTTGGAAATAAATGATTTAAAAGATCATCAATCATCGTCTTCAGACCGGAGATTGCACAGCACTTCACAAAAATATGTGGACAGAAATATGCTCTCGTGACAACTTTTGTAGACCATTTTTGGGCACACTGCATTGTACTTTGCATGCCTATCTTTTCAAGTTGTCAAGAAGAGTTTCAAGGACAAGAATAATGTCTTAAATAACTCTCCATCACCAGACCTGTGACAGAGTCCAATGCATACTGGGAACCCAATACGTGCCGATGGAACGGCTGGATGAACACGTGATCGAATTTACAGCGGTGCTAAAAAGATGTCCTATCTTGACGGTAAATACTTACATGCTACTTTTCTTTCACTTTAAAGACGTGGAGAGCTCTGACTCCAAATAAGAGACATGATACGGACTTACCACATTCCCTCCTAAGATCCACATTTGGTATTAAGTATATTTACAGTGAAGAAAAATACCAAAAGAAAAAAAAAGTCCTCCTTGCCAAGGCACACTATCTATGAATTAAGAGCATATCATCCCATCTTGCTACGATATACATTTCAGCTGCCCCTTGGAGCACTCCTAGATGACTTTCCACTTGAGGAAGAGAATAAATGATATGAGGTTGAGCAAGGTCCTCAAGGAATTTAAGACAGCTCTGGGGCACCTCTGCTTAAGCATCCGACTTCAGCTCAGGTCATGATCTTACCTGATCGTCGTGGGTTTGAGCCCCACATCAGTCTTTGTGTTGACTGCTCAGAGCCTGGAGCCTGCTTCAGATTCTGTGACTCCCTCTTTCTCTGCCCCTCCCCTGCTCATTCTCTGTTGCTCTCTGTCTCTCAAAAGTAAATAAGCATTCACAAAAATTTTAAAACAGCTCTTAGTGATACACGCCTCTGTAAGGTCTTCAGGGGCTTTGGAAAAGAGAAACAGATTCTCTTTTACTTTCTAAACAGCTCATTTTTAGGGAGCCGGTACTCTCCCTATGCAGTGAGCACAGATATGCTGTCAGAGGAAACACAAAACTCTGACAAAAATGTTAGAGAATAAGGCATATGGTATACTAGGGGTACGGCACCAAATAAAATTATACAATAAGAATGTGTCGCATTTGTTCAGAGCAGGTAAAATAAGTTTATGGTAAAATTAAAATACAATATTAAAAACAAAAATTCCAGGAGAATGAATAAGCAGTTTAGAGATTCAGATTTTGCAGTTAAGAAAGTTCAAGAATTCTAGCCAAGTCCAGATAAGAGAGTGCCAAGGAAAAGTAATATGCAGCAAAAAGGAAAAAAAAAGGGGGGGTATTTTACTTCGCCTCTGCCCATATCAAAGTTTTTGTGGAACTTTTTAAAGCATATTGGAGGAAAATGATTATTTTTTCTTTGTTATATAATTTAAAAAAGCTACAGCCATTTTCAGCAATTGTCTGGAGGCACTGTGTTAGAAGAGCCCATGGTAGAAATTTTGAAAGAAAGTCTTACTATGTCTAGTAACTTTGGCTATGGATACAGAAATGAAAAATCATTTTGGCTTTACAAGCCGAGGTATTTATTGAACTGTAATGTTATTGAGTGTGTATATAAGATAATAGGAAGCAAATGCATTGACATGTTCACATTTCTGTGGTTGCTGACCCTTTCTGAACATTTTTGCAAAAAAAAATCTACATATATAGATATATAGGCATATCTATCTATAGATAGATAGATTGATAGATAGATGTATATATATATGGATAATTCTAGATTGTTTTAAGTTCACCCTTAATATTTAATAGAGTCAATCAAATATTCCATGGTTCCTACTTTCACAGGCGTGTAATTATTTACTTCCACATGGAGTTGAGTTAGTAGACAGACGGCTTGTTCCTGTTGACAGTGTTAACCAAAAAAACTACTTTCAGCATAGGCACATGAATCAAGCCTGAATATGTGAATTATATAAAATATAAAACTGACACTGTCATTTACAAGAAGGATAAGGCCTGGAGATCTAATCTCCAACATGGTGATTATAGTTCATACTGCATGGTATACCTGAAATTTGCAAAGAGAGGAAATTGTAAGTTCTCACACCACACACACACATAAAGGTACCTGTGAGGTGATGGGTGGGTTAATTTGAGGGTGAGACTCACTTCACGATGTTTATGTATGTTAAAACCTCACATTGTACATCTTTAAAGAAAATTCTACTGTACAAATATATAGAATTTTTCTTTGCCAATCGTAACTCAACGAAACTGGGGGAAAATATAAAATTGAAACATGCTTTTATATTCAATAACTGAAGTTTGCCCTCTGGCTATTATCAATAATATCACCAGACTAATTCAAAAAATAAGATATTTAGTGACATTTAAATCTCAGGAGAACCAAGAGAAATTTGCAACGTGGCGATCATTACAATAAATGCCAACAGTGTGTGGGCAAATGAGACGAGGCTCAGTGTATCTGTAACCCTCCTTTTGTTATTAGCAAAAATTAATCCAGGCTAAATCTCTCAGATTAATGGTAGTAAAAGCTGGGAAAAACAATCACACAGAAAACAACAATAGAAAAGAATAAAAATAAGAGCCAACAAACAAAAAATGCCCTCAAAAAATGAGATTTAGAAGGTTGATGCTTTCTGGATAGCAAAATAGGTTATAATCTTGACTGTTTTGTTGTGGTTTTAGCATCCTTTATTAGGATTTAAAATTTGTCCACTCATACATTATTACCCTTATGAGAAAACCATTTGTTGAATACTGCCAGTCCTCCTTCATAATTGAAAAAAACTTACATATGGAGATAGCTCTGAGGCCTGGGTCTGTAACCAAGAAGAAAAAGAAAAATGGAAAAATAAACCATAAACAGTGGTCTGTCTTGAGACAGTTATTTTTGATTAAATGATTACAGAAATGTATTTGATTTACCTTTTTTTTATCAGTAGTATCAGGCAAATGCCCTGCATTTTATTTAAAATATTCCCCATCTAACAACGAATCTGGATAGCATTTGAAGCTAGTGTTGTTAGAGATACCCAGCATTCTTTCTGGGTTTCTGTGATTCCCTTTAGTATTGCTGAACAAACACTAGTAATGTCTATGTCTTGAGCAGACTGAATTTGAATGGAAAATTACTAGCTTTATTATAATCACTTACAGACTTTTAAATTAAGCTGTCAATATTTTCAATAATGTATTTCCCTCTTATTTTAAATTTTGTTAGATAAGCACTTCCTTTCTCCACTTGCTCTAGCTATTGCTAATTCAATATAGTCATTGAATAGGGTATCGTGCTTCCCCCAAATAAGCAAGAATGAAAGGCACAATCCATAGGCAAAAGCTCATTATTGCTGGCTTGTTTAACCCTTGAAATCGATCACATTTAAAGAAGCAATTTAACCTGAGAACCCTCATCAACTTAATTATCTCAATCACTCATTCTAAAACTATTCGTATCCTCATCCCACTTCAATTTCCCCCCAAATCTTCTAGATATTTGACCCCATGACCCAGCTTGTGTCCACAGGCTGGCATCCGCTGCAGTTCCCAGGGAATGGAAAGTCCAGAGTCATCACTACATTTGTACCTCCAGCGTTTCAGCACAAAAGTTCCCCTGATGCAGCTTCATCAACATAAAATAGCCGGTAAAATTAACACGGATATAATTTTCAGGGAAATCACACACATTTCTGCATGTGCTGCTGCTACCAGCTCGTTCTCCACTTTGGTTTCTCCACTCAACACCTTTATAGAAAGAGGACATTGGCGTTTGCACTGAACTGTACATTGTAGATGTCATGAATTGATAGCATTAAGAGAAGGAATATTGACATCAGGATTCTTAGGAATTCAACTTAAATATTTTTTGGCATTAAAAAACAACTGTGGTCTCAGGGTAGAGAGTCTTAAGTTTGAGCTTTTATCACTAGACTCATTCTGGGTCTCAATTTTTACTTAAAAAATTTTTTTTGTCAACATTTATTCATTTTTTGAGAGGCAGAGAGAGACAGAGAGTGAGTAAGGAGGGGCAGAGAGAGAGGGAGACACAGAATCCGAAGCAAGCTCTAGGCTCTGAGCTGTCAGCACAGAGCCTGATGTGGGGCTTGAACTCACAAACCGTGAGATCGTGACTGGAGCTGAAGTCGGATGCTTAACTGACTGAGCCTCCCGGGCGCCCTTCAATTTTTACATTTTTAAAATGAGTGGGTTGAACTAGATGTCTCTGAAGTCCCCTCTGAGTCCAACATCCTAAGATCATTTAAGACTTCTGATAAGATGAAATGATTGTTTTTCTGAAACAGATGATAATGAATTGCTCCCTATAGTCCCTGCTTTCAGAGAATTTGCTATCCTTAAGAAGTTAAGTGCCGCCATTTGCTGAGAGAACAAGGAGATAGTATATAGAGAATAACTGATATTCCAAAATTTATCGATACCAGATTTCGAAAGGCATTTGGCACATAACTCTCACTTAAAGAGTCGGGTTGTAAAATAAATTATCTAATAGCCTTAATAAAGTGCCTTACAACTTGTTCTTGTCTCTGGGTCTACACTAATGATATAGTCTGAGATTTAGCTAAGTTCCTGGGCACATGAAAACAATAATTGCCGCCTAGAATGGGTCCACTGCTCCCTCAAAATCTGGGGTTCACCCTACCTTCCTATCTTCATTAATAATTTATTGTTGAGTTCTGCTAAAAAGCAGCACCTCAGTTTCCTAAAGTCAGTGGTAAGTAGTAAGCTTCGGCTGGGAGAGAGGGAGGTAAGGGAGAAAAAGAGAAGAGAAAGGTAAGAGGAAAGGAAGAAACAATATAACCATGCCCTTGTGCATTGCTGGTGGGAATGCAATAGTACAGCTTTTGTGGAAAACAATATGGCAGTTCCTCAAAAATTTAAATCAGAATTACCATGTAATCCAGCAATTCCATTTCTGGGTATATACCCAGAAGAATTGAAAGCAGGGACTCAAACAAATGTATGTACACCAATATTCATAGCAGAATTATCTACAATAATAAAAGGTAGAAACAACCCCAAAATCCATGAACAAAGAAATGGATAAACAAAATGTGGTATATCCATTCAATGGAATATTATTCAGACTTAAAAAAAAATTCTAGGGGCACCTGCGTGGCTCAGTCAGTTAAGCGTCCAACATCCGCTTAGGTCATGATCTTGTGATTTGTGAGTTTGAGCCCAACATCAGGCTCTGTGCTGATAGCTCAGAGCCTAGAGCCTGCTTTCGATTCTGTGTCTCCCTCTCTTTCTCCCCTTCCCCACTCACACTCTTATCTATCTCTCTCAAAAATAAATAAATAAACATTAAAAAATAATAAAAATAAAAAATAAAATTCTGACACATGCTAACACATGGATGAACCTAGAAGACGTCATATTAAGTGAAATAAGCCACTCCAAAAAGGGCAAATGCTATAGGATTTCACTTACATAAGAGACCTAAAGTAGTCAAATTCATAGAGACAGAAAATAAAATGGTTTCCAGGGGTTGGGAGAAGGGAGAGATAGGAAGTTATCGTTCAATGGGTACCGAGTTTAGTTTGAGAAGATGAAAAAGTTCGGGAGATATATGGCGATGGTGGTTGCACAACAACGTGAATGTACTTAATGACACAGAAGAGCACTCCTGAAAATGGTTAAAGTGGTAGATTTTATGCTATATAGAGTTTACCACAATAAAAAAAATTATTCACAGCAGTATCAAAGTCTTATTATTCATTGTTATTCCCTCTCATCTGGGAAAGTTGAATGCATGCTCTATTTCAATGTTATCCCATGCCAGGAATTGCTCAGAAATAAAATTGATATTCCAAGCAATTCTCCAATGGTTTTAAAAAGAGATGGAGAAAAAGAAACAGCTGGTTTAAAAGCAGTCATAGAATCCTCCATGAGTCCCATAAATGGACTGAGTGCTCACATTTAACATGCAATAAAAACCAAGCCAACTTCACAATGGAATGGGCACATTCATTTTTAAGGTTGTTGCCAATTCTATAGGAGTTCATGGATTCAAAACACTGTCAAATTCAAAAAGAAAGAAGACCTCAGACCAGGATTAGCAGTCAACAGAGTAGGAGGACAATGAGATAATGTGGAAATTGAAATTTGAAATTCTGCTGTGAAATAGTCCTGGCTCGAATTCAAGCAATTATCCAGCTAAACCGAAAGGAAAAGAATTTCCACCATGCTATTAAGAATAAAGACAACATGGAGATAAATTATCCAGATTGCCTTTCATATTGATTCAATTGCCTTATTGAGTATGAAACTCTGCTCAATTTGCCCATGGCCAAAGACTAATAAAATCGTAGGATGTCAGAGGAGGAGCCATACATATCATCTTATTCCATCCACACCATTTTGGAGATAAGAGGGCTGGCAGCAAGAGCTTAATTTATTTGCTTAAAGATATAAAACAGTCCAAATAGAACCCAAGTCCTTGACTTTCTCGGCTAGTTCATTCTACATTACACAACATTAGTTAAGAAATTGTGCAGAAGGAGAAAAGATTAATACTGGGAGACAAATCATGGTCAAAAGCAAAAGAAGAAGAATGTGGTTGCTTCGTTTATTTAAGTAGTTATTTTGAAATCATAGTGTTAAATAGATTTAACAGAATGCAGATAGTTCTAGAAAATAGTATAATGTAGCAAAGCAGAAATGACATAATGCCGAGTGTATACCTATAAATGAGCATCTCTAAGCACGGACAGTTTGAGGACCCCCTGTGATTTAACATTGATATTCTATACCCTTTGTTGAAAAATCAATTGGGAAGGAAGACAGGATGAAATATTTAATGCCTGGAATTCTGACTTTTACATTTAGTAATATTTATTGTAAAGACAGAATCAAAACAAAACATCTGCTTTAAAATCCTATCTTTGGAACAGCTATAAATTAGTAGACAGGCCAATGTGCCCATTTCTAATTCATTCGAATGAAATCCCCCAATTTCCCTAAGGCATTTGAACAGAGTATGGAGAAGGGGTAGGAGCGAACAATTGAGTGTGGTTGTATGTGCCTGTCGCCTCTGACTCTGCACGATGTACTTCAGATATTTGATACTGTCCATTACGGTTATAAATTCACTTAAAAAACAAGACTACCTAGAGAATAATTGTTTTACCCCAAACATTGTTTAAAAAAAAAAAAAAGGCATGTCCTAGATGATCAGGAGATAGCAAAGAGAAAGCAGTCTAGCTGGCTTACTCCCAATGTCAGTATGATTATCACATTTGCCTGTGGGTCCGCAGTGAGGTGGAACAGACACGAGATCTTCCACTAACAAATCTGAAAAGGTCTTCAACACAGTAGTCATCACCCTTATTTTAAAAGGGAGAGAGCATTCCCAAGTTCACAGCTAATTAATAACAGCCCAGGGACCAAAACCGAGTACTTCTGGCTCCCAAGACAGATTTGAGCTTTCCTTAGTATATCTCTTATTCTAATTTAAAAAATGGGGGGGGGGGGATCAAAAAGTCTTACAAACTAGACAATATGTTTTCCACGATAGGCATTTTTGTTTTTTGCCAGGGAGAAGGGAAGAGGCGGGGAGAGGGAGAGAGAGAGAGAGAAGAAGAGAGAGAATCTTAAGCAGGCTCCCCGCTCAGTGCAGAGCCCAACGCGGGGCTCGATCCCATGAGCCTGGGATCGTGACCTGAACCGAAATCAAGTCAGACGCTCAACTTACTGAGCCACTCAGGTGCCCCTAGGCAAATTCTTTTAAATTTTGATTTCATAGAAAAATCTTACCATAAAATCAGATAAAAATGTGTTTTGTAAAATACATTTCATGCCATAGAAAAGGTTGATGTTAAACAATTTAATCTGACAAGTGAGATTTGGCTCCATTTGCCAAGTTCAGACTAAAGTACTGTGCCTCACATGGAAAAGGATATTTAGCAAATGTGGATATTCAGATAAAGTGCCTTTAACCCTAAAATACCTATTGTTCGCTAGAATGCCACAACGACCAGCTTGAGTAGTTAAAATGGCAAATGTTAACTTCGGGCACTAAAACTGTGTTCTCTGAGAGATTCCCATCTCTGCTCTTCTCCCTTGATCGCCTTCTTTACTGCCTTGGATCCTGGCCTCCAGCAATTCTAGGACATTTCCTGTATCACACAACTCTCCCTACCTTTTCACCTCTTTTTCTTCCCATTCTGCTGTTCCAAAGAAGCCCGCAAAGAATCTTTTAGTCTTCCAAAGATCTTTCCGACAATGGAATTTTCCTCGTTTGTAGGGGTTGCTGCCAAACCACCACCAAATCTTGCACGCTATGCATCCAGGTTCCCGCCTCGTGCCACCGTTGACCCCTCCTAATTTCTTCCCTGGACACAAGCCACTGCTTCCCATACAAAGCGCTTTCAGCCAGGGCAAGCAACAACTGGACCAACAAACAAACCAAAACGTGTCTGTTCTCGGAGCTAAGACATCAGCCGTGGCAGGAAATGCAGTGAGTCAGAAAACCCATCTAGGTTATTCACTTTCCGTGGGTGGCTGAAAGGAATGTTTCTGAGTCCCCTGCCTGATGGGGACCAGGTACCTAGTCTTGACGACAACTCCGTAAACAGTTCTTTTTCTCCAGTTGACAGTTGTGGAAACTGAGGCTCGGGAGCCCTAGCGTATTTAATTTGGGCCAGTCGCTTCCAAGGGAGTTAGCGCACAACTGCATATTACAAAAATTGCGTCTCAGTTTGGGTAAGGTTCTTACATGGCACCGTTGGTAAGCATCGCCTGCTGCCATCCATGACAATACGCTGCTCCTTCTCTCACCTCTTCAGATTCTTTGACCACCACGCCTCCTGAACCTTTTCCTTCATCCTCCCACTCAACATGTTCACCAAAGCCCCTCGTGTCTGTTAATCCTTTCTGACTAGACCGTTTTAGATACTGTTTCACGAGAGAGCAACACCATGGTTTATGCCCCCTCTTTCGAAGACGTGTTAGCAAAGAAACGGGCCTACTTGTTACCGAACGTGTGTCCAACCAGAATTAAAAGTCTTTGGGATTAATGGGGTAGACAAACTAACACCAGAACTCCACATACTTTCAACGACTCGCTGCGATAGTTATTTGTATTAGTTCCTTTTTATGTAACTATAAAAATTACCTTTCGGGGTTTTTTTTAAGACATTGAGTGAGAACTGTTGAAATTACTAAGAATGAAAGTAATCGTAAACAGCTAACACGTCATGTGCTGAATGTCAAGCACTGAGCTATATGTTTTACAAATGTCTCATTTAATCCTCATAAATTGATAGGCACTATATTACCTTCATATTTTGAATGAGCTTTTTTTTTTGCCTTAACTTTGTTTTCTTACTTTAAATACATGAATCCTGACATCAAAGAAATGTAACTCTGAAGAAATGTCTTTAAACACCACATGTAGGGGTGCCTGGGTGGCTCAGTCGGGTAAGCATCTGACTCTTGATTTCTCAGATCATTATCTCAGGGTTTTGGAGTTCAAGCCCTACACTGGGGTCTGCACTGACACTATGGAACCCACTTGGGGTCCTCTCCCTTCCTCTCTCTCCCTGCCCCTCCTTCTTTCTCACTCTCAAGAATAAATAAACTTCAAAAAAAAATCACATGCGGAATCTTTTAAAAAGTGTTTTATATGCTTCTAAAGTTTTAAACAACAGATTGCGGACATGAGAACAAAAGGTAAATGGAATTTGAAGCAAATCATTCAATCTGGTGACACTTCTTCTGAACAAATGTGTATAATACTCTATTTTTTCCACTGCTACATGAAAAGTGAAAACTACCATAAAGGTGCAGGTGAGTTGACTAAAAAAGAAGTTTATGTTCTGCATTTATTATCAGATGAGTTCACATTATATCTCTCTCCCCTAAAATCTTGGTAATTGACTTGAAGTCTTAAAAATAGAAGAACCCTTACAAAAACAAAATATTTGAAGGGGCAGTAAAGATGTTGCTTATATTTATACATCCACAACTCACACTGACTTTAATATAGACTGGATTAAACTGAGGGCCATCTTGCAGCTGTTTCAACATGGGCTGAGTGAAATGTGTTATTGTGGGTAAGAGAATGGGTGGAGATTTCTATATTGATAAGTGAAATGCTGAGTGAGGCTGACATGGTCACCACGTGGGGGGAGAAAGTACCATTTTAGCCTTGCCGATGAAGAATGTATGTTTCAGTTGCTGCCGATAACATTGGATGTGAAGGTGCACGTATGTTACGCTCCAATACTAAAAGCATAGCGCGTAAGTGATAGCACATTAAGTTGTCACATGAACGTTCAAAACCTACTGAAGGCCATATTTACCCACATATGAAATAAAACCTTGGATTGCGGGTAACTTGTTCTGTGCGTGTTCTGCAAGACGAGCAAACGTTTCTAAGCGATTTTAACTTGATAAACGAGCAATGTCTTGCCATTCAAGTAGTGCGTGACGCTGACGGTCACATGATCACAACTGAGCCAATGGGTCTTGAAATTCATTTTGATATCCGAGTGCTTTGGATTACAAGCATGTTTCTGGAATGAATTATGCTCCCAAACCAAGGCTTTACTGTCTTACTAAATAAACGTATGTATTTATTTGGTGGAGGAAAAACCCCTTCCTTACAGTACAATGCCAATCAACAAAGATATGGTGAGTGAGGGGGTTAGAAAATTATCAATAGATCGGTGAAAGTTTGATGAGAACCCAGCTATTTATAGTTTTGAAGTATCTTTCCACAAATTCCTTATTAATTACAAAGGAGAAAATGATAACTTTAGGATAGAGAAACTTAGTAGACACCAACTTAATCAACGATGAGAGCCAGTATCACCAATACTGGGCAAACTGACATTGTGTGCCTTCTGATAGGATACACTGAAAAGGACAAAGCATCTCTTCTGTGGTATTTCTTATAAAAAGCCTAATCTGAATTTAATCATAAGGAAACATCAGACATGCCCAAATTGAGACTCATTCTACAAAACAAGAACTGGCCTGAACTCTTAAAAAAATGACAAGGTCAAGAGAGACAAAGAAAGGGAGAACAATCATCCCCAATTAAAGTAGACTACAGAGATATAAATGGAGTATGACTCTGGGTTGGATCCCGGGTCAGGAAAAAAATTATTATAAAAGATATTATTGAGACAATTGACAACATATGAATTTGGACTGTGAATTAAATGATAGCATGTATCAATGTTCAATTTTCTGATTTTATAATGGTACGGTGATCATGTAGGAGAATGCCCCTTATTCCTAAGAAATACAAACTATAGTGTTTAGAGGTAAAAGGGCACAACTAGTTCTTAAACAATTCAGAAAATATATAAATATATGTAAATTTAGAGGGAAAATGATAAACCAAATGGGCACAACAAATTCATGATTGTGTGTCAAAATAAACTTGTGAAAACATCTTTGTAACTTAACTACCTACAATACCATATGGCTTAGCTTAATATATATGTGTTTATCCACATAATTAATCAACTAAAAACCACGAGTTGGGAAGTAGAAACATATTAAGGACAATTAAAAATACCAAATCTTGGAGCGCCTGGGTGGCCTATCAGTTAAGTGTCCGATTTCTGCTCAGATCATGATCTCCGCACGGCACTGATGAGTTCGAGCCCCGCATAGGGCACTGTGCTAACAGCTCAGAGCCTGGAGCCTGCTTCAGATTCTGTCTCTCTCTCTCTCTCTCTCTCTCTCTCTCTGCCCCTCCCCTGCTCACTCTCTCTCGCTCTCTCTCAAAAATAAACATTAAAAATTTGCTTAAAATATATCAAGATCTCAGTATACCTGGATGAAATTCAAATCCATATATAAGCATGCTGAATATATTGTCAATAGCTGACATTCTCACAGCAGATATTGTGTTCTTGAAATCATATCCTTTCAATAGCTTTTTGGCCCAAGACACAACACAGGAAATTATCCGAGCCGGTCGAGTGGGACATCCCCAAATGAGCAGTCACGTCATTGCCGATATTGCACCTTACTTTTTTACTTGAGTTCATGGCATGGAAAAGTAATTCATCTCCCTGAATAGATCTCATAAGAAAAACAGAACTCTTCAAATTCTTTTTCCAAGTCATCCTGGGGCAATAGTAAATTCTGTATCCAAAATCTGAAAGGAGATTTTACGACTTGAAATCCCACACTGCCGAAGTGTTCCACCTATGAATGATTTTCTGAAAACTAATAGAATAATGTAAAAACAGAGCAAAAACACAATCCTGGGCACAATCCTACACCACTCAAGCAACACCAGATTACTCAACAGTGTACCTAGTGGCCTTTTTAATAAACTGAATCCCCATTCCCTGTACCACGTGGCACTGAAGATTCATAATGGGGATACAGCAACATCGTAAACGACTTTCTGAAATAATTCGTTTTGAGGATTTAATGCTATATCCATAAAATATAGTATTCGAATCCAACCACAGTAGTAACGCATTATTTTCTGATAAATTTTAAAATTAAAAAAAAAAATCAATGCCAACATACGAGTCATCCGTAATCTCATCAGTAACCAAACTGTATATACACTTTGTACACGGCTGTTTTTCTAACTATGCCCATTTTCTTACGCTCTTTATATATTTCTGTTGTGCCCATTCAAATGAAGATGCTATGGAAGGTGGAATATTATTCCAAAGGCACAGAGAAACCACTAACCAATGGTGGAGACTTAAGGACATTTCTCAAGTTTTGTTCACCTATGGGAAAGTCCTAAATTGAATGCCAATGTTAAGACTGCATAGAAGCCATGACGGCCTTTTTCCTTCCTTTCCTCCCAGTAAGACTGCGCTGAGAACTGATCCATACTGCTAGGAAATGGACTCTCTGTTGGGACTTCCACTTTCTCTGTCTGGTCTCTCTTGGCTCTGAATCTCAATTACCTGGCCAGGCTAGAGTTACAGTCTCTACGATACCTTCTTTCCTCCGTAGAAAGCTAGCTGGACTGCATGAACATTCCTCCTATCCCATTAGCACTTGCCACTGACCGCACTGCCCACACAGCAATTGGCCTCAGCCCTCTTCCCAAGGTCATCTCCCTCCTGTCTGTATCTCATACAGCACTCTACTCTAGCCATTGTTGCCCCAACATGTCAATTGTTCTCCCCATCGCCACATCTTGAAGTCATTCCTTGCTCCCAGAAACTCCTTTGATTTCGTCTCTGTAAGTTAAAAGTAGATATTCCTCACTGCCTTCCCTTATCCTCCCAATCAGAATTCTTTATCCTTCCTCTGCTCTCCTAAAACACTTTGTTGTAGCTCAATTAATGCGTCTGTTTTCTTTCAAGCTGTTGTCCCTAGTGTTTGTGTTTAATATTTCATTCTCTCTAGAGAGAAATCGTAGGGCATGGTTATGTTTTAGCTTTTGCTATTTCCATGGAATTTTAATTTATTTTATTATTAAAAATAATTTTTTTGAGAGAGAGAGTATGAGTTGGGGGGAGGCCAAGGGAGAGGAACAGAAAGAATCTTAAGCAGGCTCCACGTCTAACACAGAGCCCAACGTGGGACTCAATCTCACAACTGTGAGATCGTGACCTGAGCCTAAATCAAAAGTCAGATGTCTAACTGACCAAGCCATCCAGGTGCCCCTCCATGGAATCTTTAAAGAGCACCCTGGTCATATGAAATATTTGTGTAACGAATGAACTGAGAAAATATTAAAAGGCTCTGGGCCAGGTCAACAAAGCAAATTGTGGAAAATCAGATGTCCTATGTGCTAAGTTAATTATTCAGAGTGCCAAAATCAGCTGAGAGAATTGTGCCATTTTAGGTATAAGAGGAAGACAAGCCTCGGCATATATTTATTTTACTCAAAATTATGACTATTTCCAGAAATAGTTGGTCCAAGAGACATCAACCTTATAAAAGTTTTGTGTTGACTCCAACCCACCATTTATATTCTTTTCTTTCCAACGGTCTTATTCAGGAATGGCTGCATAATGTATGTGCAAAATGAAATTGTAGAGAACTTTGTCCACCGTTCTTAGGAACTTCAGGATGGTAACAACAAAGCATTTAAACCAAGTGCAAGGCTCCTATAAGCAAAGAACCCTGTGTGACTGCACAAATCACATGCCCATGAAGCCAGTACTATATGTAGTTTTCATTCTTTCCACGCAGCTAAAACCCAAAGATTCTCATCCAAAGCAAATACAGATTTGCTAAAAAAAACTCCCTCTCCCTCCCTCTCTCTTTCTCTCTCTCTCTCTCTCTCTCACACACACACACACACTGGAACAGAAAGAAGGGCCCAGAATTTAACATTTTTTCTCAGATCTATTATCCTAGTTTCATTCCTGTCCTGTGCACCAAATCTTTGGGTTAGATACCTTTTTTACATCTACTTGTAGGCTATTTTTTTCCAGTTTCCCAATCATGCAAGAAAATGCTTTCAGACTTTTTCCAAAAGGAGAATGAGGGATGCTTTACTACATTCCAGGCTCAGTTGATAGATGTTTTAGTTTGGGGTATGAACCCTATCTGTGTAAGTTTTCACTAAATTTAGAGGCAAAAACACAGTATGGGCCTTCTCAGACTTTCTCGGGCTCCAACATAAAATTCCTTTTGCAATAAAGAAATAAATAATAAATAAATAATCAAATGCATCGCATGGACTCTGGCTTTATAATATTTATTATTTTTAAAGCGTTTCATCTCACATGGAGCATGCAACCTGAGACTTGCGGTGGGGTGGGCAATGAGGAGGGAAGTGGTAGGAGGGAGGAAGAGGGAAACCGTGGCCAATATGAAAGCCCACCAGAGGTATGCTGGGTTATAATTAATGGCATGAGGTTACAACTGCAGCTGACATCAGGTTGCAGTGAAAGGTCAGCCTCCTGCTGCAATTTGCATCTACTGATTTGGAAGGGAGTCCACCACGGTCTTCCCTTCCCCCCACCCCATCGGCTTGGCTGTTGAACTGATCCGGGTTGCTTTCCTTTCCTTATTCCAGCAAAGATTCTTTTTCACCCTTTACAGAAGCACACACCCACACCCGTACCCACACCCTAACCTTCACACACTCAGCCCCACAGACGCATGTGGACTCAAGGACAGGGCTTGTACCCTCAAGGGAACCACAGCTTTTGTATGTTGCTGCCAGAACCAAATACACACCTCTCTCCGGCCTCTCCCTCTTCTAGTGGCATTGGGAAGGACGATCGGAGCAAATTGGAATAAGCCTTAGTTCCAGCCATATTTCTTTGCTGTCGAGCAAAGAGCAATTTTGGCTTTGTTTGTTTTTCTTTTTCTTTTTTCAATTTATTTAAACTAAAAAAATAAACAAAACAGAAACAGTTCACCCATCTCTCACACCCCACCCCCATCCTGCCTCTTGCCACCACCAGTTTGTTCTTTGTATTTATGAGCTTGTGGGTTTTGTTATTGTCGTTTAGATTCCATGTATAAGGGAGACCATACAGTATTTTTATTTCTCTGTTTGACTTCTTTCATTTAACATAATGCCCTTGAGGTCTACCCACACTGTCACAAGTGGCAAGTTTCATTCTTTCTTTATGGCTGAGCGGTATTCCGTTGTGTGTATATAACCACATCTTCTTCATCCATTCAGGTGTCCATGGAAACAGGTTGCTTCCGTATCTTGGCCTTTGTAAATAATGCTGCAATGCATAGAGAGGTGCATCTATCTATTTGAATGAGTGTTTTCCCCCTTTTGGTAAATACCCAGAGTGGAATTACTAGATTGTATCATATTTCTGTATTTAATTTTTTTTTGCAAAAGCCCTATAGATTTTTCCATAATGAATATACCAGTTTATATTCCCACCAACAGTGCATGAGGGTTCCTTTTGCTCCACATGCTTGCCTACACTGGTCTTGTTGATACTAGCCATTAAGTGGTGTGAGATGATACCTTACTGTGGTTTTGACTTGCATTGCCTTGATGATTAACAGCACTGAGCACCTTGGGAGCCTGGGTGCCTCAGTCAGTTAAGTCTCTGACTCTTGATTTCAGCTCAGGTTGTGGTCTCACCGCTCGTGGGTTCGAGCCCCACATAGGGTTCCAACATGATAATGTGGAGTCTGCTTGGGATTCTTTCTCTCCCCCTGTCTTACTGCCCCTCCCCTGCTCATGCTTTCTCTTTATCAAAATAAATAAATAAACTTAAAAAAATAATATTGAGCATCTTTTCATGTACTTATTGGCCATCAGAAGGTCTTTTCTTTTTTGGGGGGGGAATGGCTATTCAGATCTTATGCCAATTTTTTTTAAGTGGATTGTTTCTTGCTATTGAGTTGTAGAAGTTCTTTGTAAATTTTGGATATTAGCTCCTTAAGATATACGATTTGCAATTATTTGCTCTCACTCAGTAGGTTACCTTTTCATTTTGTTTCCTTGGCTGACAGATGCATTTTAGCTTGATATAGTCCCACTTGTATATTTTTCCTTTTGTTACTTTTGGATTCAGATTCAGAGAATCACTGCCAAGACCTGATCAAGCAGCTTACCGTGTTTTCCTCTAGTACTTTTACAGTTTTGGGTCTTACATTCAAGTTTGTAATACATTCAAGTTTGAGTTAATTTTTGTGGATGCTATGAGATAGTGGTCCAATTTTTGGATGCCATTTATTGAAGAGAGTGTTTTTTCCCTGTTGTATAGTCTTGGTTCCTTTGTCATAAGTTAATTGACCATATATGCATGGTTTATTTCTGGGCTTTTCTGTTCCCAATGGGAATATCAATACCATACTCTTTTCATTACTATAGCTTTGTAGTATAATTTGAAAAAAGTATGATACCTCCAGCTTTGTTCCTCTTTATCACGATTTCATTTGCAGTATTTTGTGGTTTTGTACAAGTTTTAGGATTGTTTGTTCTATTTCTGTAAACAATGCCATTGGAATATCAATAGAGATTGCACTGAATCTATATATTGTTTTGAGTAATTTGGACACTGTAACAATATTCTTCCAATCCATGAGCTTGGAATATCTTTGTATTTATTTGTGTCTTCATTTTTTTTTTCTATAATGTCTTGTAGATTTCAATGTACAGCTCTTTCACCTTTTTGATTAAATTTATTGCTAGGTATTTTATTCTTTTTGATATCATTATGATATCTTACTTCAGAGATGTATAAAGGAGTATTTTTTAAGTTTTTATTTAAATTCCAGTTATTTTACAGTGTAATGTTAGTTTTAGGTATACGATATAGTGATTCAACAATTCCATACCTCACCAGGTACTCATCACAAGTGCCTTATACCCCATCACTTATTTAACCCATTCCCCCCCCACCCATGTCCCTTTGGTAATCATAAGTTTGTTCTCTAGAGTTAAGAGTCTGTTTCTTGGTTTGGTTCTCTCTCTCTCTCTCTCTTTCTCCCTCTCTCTCCCCCTCTCTCCCTTTTGTTCATTTGTTTTGTTTCTTAAATTCCACATATGAGTGAAATCATATGGTATTTGTCTTTCTTTGACTTAACCTGCTTAATTTGCTTAGCAAACTTTTTATATTCTTTGGGTAAAAACAGAGTAGTGTGATTGATGGACTGCAGAGTAGTTCTATTTTTAACTTTTTGAGCAAACTCCATACTATTTTCTGGAGTGACTATACCAGTTTGCGGTCCCACCAACAGTGCAAGAGTGTTCCATTTTCTGCACATCCTCACCAACACCTGTTGTTTCTTGTATTAATTTCAGCTATTCTGACAGGTGTGAGGTGATATCTCATTGTAGTTTTCATTTTAATGTCCCTGATTAGTGATATTGACTATCTTTTCATGTGTCTGTTGGCCATCAGTGTGTCTGATTGTTGGATTGTTTTTTGAGCGTTCAGTTTTATAAGTTCTATATATATTTTGGGTACTACCCCTTTATTGAATATGTCATTTGCATATCTTCTCTCATTCCATAGGATGTCTTTTGTTGATTGTTTCCTTTGTTGTGCAGAAACTTTTTACTTTGATGTAGTCCAAAAAGATTTGGTTTTATTTCCCTTACCTCAGGATGACTCTCTAGAATAAAGTTGCTACAGCCAGGGTCAGAGAAATTTCTGCCTATGCTTTCTTCAAGGACTTTTATGGTTTCAGGTCTCACATTTAGGTCTTTATTCCATTTTGAGTTTATTTTTGTGTATGGTGAAAAATAATGGTCCAGTTTCATTCTTTTGCATGTTGCTGTCCAGTTTTTCCAACACCATTTGTTGAAAAGACAGTAATATCCCCATTGGATATTCTTTCCTGCTTTGACGAATATTAATTGACCATATAATTGTGGGTTTATTTCTGAAATTTCTATTCTGTTCTATTGATCTATGTATCTGCTTTGTGCCAATACCACACTGTTTTGATGACTACAGCTTTAAAATATAATTTAAAGTCTGGAATTGTGATGCCAAGCTTTGCTTTTCTCTTTTAAGACTGCTTTGACTACTCAGGGTCTTTTGTGGTTCCGTATAAGTCTTAGGATTTTTTTTTTTTGTTCTAGTTCTGTGAAAAATACTGTTAGTATTTTGATAGAGATTGCATTAAATGTTTAGAATGCTTTAAGTAGTACAGACATTTTAACAATATTTTTCTTCCAAACCATGATCATAGAACATCTCTCCATTTCTTTGTGTCATCTTCAATTTTGTTCATCAGTATTTTATAGTTTTCAGTGTATAGGTCTTTCACCTATTTGCATTTGCAAATGTTCCATAGGCTGTCTTTTGTTGATTGTTTCCTTCACTGTGCAGAAACTTTGTATTTTTATGTAGTCTTAATAGAGTACTCCTAGGTGTCTTATTATTTTTGGTGCAGTTGTAAATGGGATTGATTCCTTAATTTGTCTTTTTGTTGCTTCATTATTAGTATATAGAAATGCAACAGATTTCTGTACGTTGATTTTGTATCTTGCATTCTACTTTACTAAATTATTTAGTCAGTTCTAGCAGTTTTTGGTGGAGTCTTTCAGGTTTTCTACATAGAGTAGCAGGTGATCAGCAAATAGTGAAAGTTTGACTTCTTCCTTGCTGATATGGATGCCTCTTATTTCTTTTTCTTGTCTGATTGCTGTGGCTAGGACTTCCAGTACTACACTGAATAAAAGTGGTGAGAGTGGAAATCCCTGTTTTGTTCCTGAGAGTAGAGGAAAAACACTCAGTTTTTGCTCCCTTAAGATGACATTAGCTATAGGCTTTTCATTCTGGCCTTTATTATATTGAAATATGTTCTCTCTAAGCCTACTTGTTAAGGGTTTTTATCATGAATGGACATTGTACTTTGTCCATTGCTTTTTCTGCATTCATTGAAATGATCATATGGTTCTTAATGTGACGTAGTGCATTGATTGATTTGCAAATATTGAACCACCCTTGCAACCCAGGAATAAATCCAACTTGATCATGGTGAATGATTTTTTTTAATATATTGTTGGATTCAGTTTGCTGGTATTTTGTTGAGGATTTTTGCACCCATGGACATCAGAGATATTGGCCTTTTCTCTTTTTTTGTGGTGTCTGTATCTGGATTTGGCATCCGAGTAATACTGGCCTCATAGAATGAATTTGGAAGTGTTTCTCCCTTTGTATTTTTTGGAATAGTTTGGGAAGAATAGATATTAACTCTTCTTTATTTTTTAAAGTGTATTTGTTTATTTTGAGAGTGAGAGAGAGAGAGAGAGAGAGAGCATGAGCTAGGGAGGGGCAGAGAGAGGGGGAGAAAGAGAGAATACCAAGCAGGCTCCATGCTGTCAGAACAGAGCCCAATGCGGGACTTGAACTCATGAACCATGAAATCTTGACCTCAGCCGAAAACAAGAGTCAGACACTTAACCGACTAAGCCACCAACACGCCCCAGTGTTAACTCTTCTTTAAATGTTTGGTAGAGGTTGGAAGCAAAGGGAAGATGGTGGCGTAGGAGGATGCTGGGCTCACTGCGTCCTGCTGATCACTTAGAGTCCACCTACACCTGCCTAAATAACCCAGAAAACCACCAGAAGACCAGCAGAACGGAGTCTCCAGAGCCAAGCGCAGACAAGAGGCCCACGGAAGAGGGTAGGAAGGGCAGCGAGGCGGTGCGCGCTCCATGGACTGGCTGGAGGGAGCCGGGGCAGAGGGGCGGCCCGCCGGACAAGCAGAGCCCCTGAGTCTGGCTTGCAAAAGCAGAGGGGCCAGATGGAGTGTGTTCTGACAGCAAGCAGGACTTGACATCTGGAAGGTTATAAGTTAACAGCTCTGCTCAGAGACCGGGAAGGCTGGAGGACAACAGGAGGGAGAGTTGCTGAGCCCCAGGACAACAGAGCTCAGCTTGGCGGGGAACAAAGGCGCTCACCAGCGCCATCTCCCTCGCCCATCCCCTAGCCAAAATCCCAAAGGGAACCAGTTCCTGCCAGGGAACTTGCTTGCACCACACAAACACCCAATGCTGTGCTTCTTCTTCTTCAGATCCATCCCACCAGCGGGTCTGACTCCCTCCCAGTGCTGCAGGGCCCCTCCTGAAGCGGATCTCCGAAGGAAAAGCGAGCTGAACCTGGCCCTCCCGCCCCTGTGCACCTTGCTGATCCACCCCAGCTAATACGCCAGATCCCCAGCACCACAAGCCTGGCAGTGTGCAAGTAGCTCAGACAGCCACGCCACCCCACAGTGAATCCCGCCCCTAGGAGAGGGGAAGAGAAGGCACACACCAGTCTGACTGTGGCCCCAGCGGTGGGCTGGGGGCAGACATCAGGTCTGACTCTGGCCCCGCCCACCAACGCAAGTTATTCAAGACAGCACAGGGGAAGTGCCCCGCAGTCCCGCACTACTCCAGGGACTATCCAAAATGACAAAACGGAAGAATTCCCCTCAAAAGAATCTCCAGGAGATAACAACAGTTAACGAACTGATCAAAAAGGATTTAAACAATATAACAGAAAGTGAATTTAGAATAATAATCATAAAATTAATCGCTGGGCTTGAAAACAGTATAAAGGACAGCAGAGAATCTATTGCTACAGAGATCAAGGGACCAAGGAACAGTCAGGAGGAGCTAAAAAATGCAATAAACGAGCTGCAAAATAAAATAGAAACAACCACAGCTCAGATTGAAGAGGCGGAGGAGAGAATAGGTGAACTAGAAGATAAAATTATGGAAAAAGAGGAAGCTGAGAAAAAGAGAGATAAAAAAAAATCCAGGAGTATGAGGGGAAAATTAGAGAACTAAGTGATGCATTAAGAGAAATAATCTACGCATAATTGGTATTCCAGAGGAGGAAGACAGAGGGAAAGGTGCCGAAGGTGTACTTGAAGAAATATAGCTGAGAACTTATAAGAAATAATAGCTGATCTGGGGAAAGAAAAAGGCATTGAAATCCAAGAGGCACAGAGAACTCCCTTCAGACGTAACTTGAATTGATCATCTGCACAACATATCATAGTGAAACTGGCAAAATACAAGGATAAAGAGAAAATTCTGAAAGCAGCTAGGGATAAATGTGGTCTAACATATAAAGGGAGACCGATAAGACTCATGATGGATCTCTCTACTGAAACTTGGCAGACCAGAAAGGAATGGCAGGAAATCTTCAATGTGATGAACAGAAACAATATGCAGCTGAGAATCCTTTATCCATCAAGTCTGTCATTTAGAATAGAAGGAGAGATAAAGGTCTTCCCAAACAAACAAAAACTGAAGGAATTCATCACTACTAAACCAGCCCTACAAGAGATCCTAAGGAGGATCCCGTGAGACAAAGTACCAGAGACATCACTAGAAGCATGAAACCTGAAGACATCACAATGACTCTAAACTCATATCTTTCTATAATAACACTGAATGTGAATGGACTAAATGCACCAACCAAAAGACATAGGGTATCAGAATGAATAAAAAAAACAAGACCCATCTATTTGCTGTCTACAAGAGACTCATTTTAGACCTGAGGACACCTTCAGATTGAAAGTGAGGGGATGGAGAACTATTTATCATGCTACTGGATGTCAAAAGAAAGCTGGAGTAGCCATGCTTATATCAGACAAACTAGACTTTAAATTAAAGGCTGTAACAAGAGATGAAGAAGGGCATTATATAATAATTACAGGGTCTATCCATCAGGAAGAGCTAACAATTATAAATGTCTATGCGCCGAATACGGGAGCCCCCAAATATATAAAACAATTACTCACATAAGCAACCTTATTGATAAGAATGTGGTCATTGCAGGGGACTTTAACACTCCACTTACAGAAATGGATAGATCATCTAGACACACGGTCAATAAAGACACAAGGGTCCTGAATGATACATTGGATCAGATGGACTTGACAGATATATTTAGAACTCTGCATCCCAAAGCAACAGAATATACTTTCTTCTCGATGCACATGGAACATTCTCCAAGATAGATTACATACTGGGTCACAAAACAGCCCTTCATAAGTATAAAAGAGTTGAGATCATACCATGCATACTTTCAGACCACAATGCTATGAAGCTTGAAATCAACCACAGGAAAAAGTCTGGAAAACCTCCAAAAGCATGGAGGTTAAAGAACACCCTACTAAAGAATGAATGGGTCAACCAGGCAATTAGAGAAGAAATTAAGAAATATATGGAAACAAATGAAAATGAAAATAGAACAATCCAAACGCTCTGGGATGCAGCGAAGGCAGTCCTGAGAGGAAAATACGTTGCAATCCAGGCCTATCTCAAGAAACAAGAAAAATCCCAAATACAAAATCTAACAGCACACCTAAAGGAAAGAGAAGCAGAATGGCAAAGACAGCCTAAACCCAGCAGAAGAAGAGAAATAATAAAGATCAGAGCAGAAATAAACAATATAGAATCTAAAAAAACTGTAGAGCAGATCAATGAAACCAAGAGTTGGTTTTTTGAAAAAATAAACAAAATTGATAAACCTCTAGTGAGGCTTCTCAAAAAGAAAAGGGAGATGACCCAAACAGATAAAATCATGAATGAAAATGGAATTATTACAACCAATCTCTCGGAGATATAAGCAATTATCAGGGAATACTATGAAAAATTATATGCCAACAAATTGGACAACCTGGAAGAAATGGACAAATTCCTAAACACCCACACACTTCCAAAACTCAATCAGGAGGAAATAGAAAGCTTGAACAGACCCATAACCAGTGAAGAAATTGAATCAGTCATCAAAAATCTCCCAACAAATAAGAGTCCAGGACCAGAGGGCTTCCCAGGGGAGTTCTACCAGACGTTTAAAGCAGAGATAATACCTATCCTTCTCAAGCTGTTCCAAAAAATAGAAAGGGAAGGAAAACTTCCAGACTCATTCTATGAAGCCAGTATTACTTTGATTCCTAAAGCAGACAGACACCCAGTAAAAAAAGAGAACTACAGGCCAATATCCCTGATGAATATGGATGCAAAAATTCTCAATAAGATACTAGCAAATCGAATTCAACAGCATATAAAAAGAATTATTCACCATGATCAGGTGGGATTCATTCCTGGGATGCAGGGCTGGTTCAACATTCGCAAATCAATCAACGTGATACATCACATTAATAAAAGAAAAGATAAGAACCATAGGATCCTGTCAATCAATGCAGAAAAGGCATTTGACAAAATTCAGCAAACTTTCTTAATAAAAACCCTCGAGAAAGTTGGGATAGAAGGAACTACTTAAACATCATAAAAGCCATTTATGAAAAGCCCACAGCTAACATCATCCTCAATGGGGAAAAATTGAGAGCTTTCTCCCTGAGATCAGGAACACGACAGGGATGTCCACTCTCACTGCTGTTGTTTAACATCGTGTTGGAAGTTCTAGCATCAGCAATCAGACAACAAAAGGAAATCAAAGGCATCAAAATTGGCAAAAATGAAGTTAAGCTTTCACTTTTTGCAGATGACATGATATTATACATGGAAAATCCGATAGGCTCCACCAAAAGTCTGCTACAACTGATACATGAATTTAGCAAAGTTGCAGGATACAAAATCAATGTACAGAAATCAGTTGCATTCTTATACACTAATAATGAAGCAACAGAAAGACAAATAAGGAAACTGATCCCATTCACAATTGCACCAAGAAGCATAAAGTACCTAGGAATAAATCTAACCAAAGAGGTAAAAGATCTGTATGCTGCAAACTATAGAAAGCTTATGAAGGAAATTGAAGAAGATATAAAGAAATGGAAAAACATTCCGTGCTCATGGATTGGAAGAATAAATATTGTCAAAATGTCAATACTACCCAAAGCTATCTACACATTCAATGAAATCCCAATCAAAATTGCACCAGCATTCTTCTTTAAGCTAGAACAAGCAATCCTAAAATTCATATGGAACCACAAAAGGCCCCGAATAGCCAAAGTAATTTTGAAGAAGACCAAAGCGGGAGGCATCACAATCCCAGACTTTAGCCTCTACTACAAAGCTGTCATCATCAAGACAGCATGGTATTGGCACAAAAACAGACGCATAGACCAATGGAATAGAATAGAAACCCCAGGATTAGACCCACAAGTATGGCCAACTAATCTTTGACAAAGCAGGAAAGAACATCCAATGGAAAAAAGACAGTCTCTTTAACAAATGGTGCTGGGAGAACTGGACAGCAACATGCAGAAGGTTGAAACTAGACCACTTTCTCACACCATTCACAAAAATAAACTAAAAATGGATAAAGGACCTGAATGTGAGACAGGAAACCATCAAAACCCTAGAGGAGAAAGCAGGAAAAGACCTCTCTGACCTCAGTCATAGCAATTTCTTACTTGACACATCCCCAAAGTCAAGGGAATTAAAAGCAAAAATGAAGTACTGGGACCTTATGAAGATAAAAAGCTTCTGCACAGCAAAGGCAACAACCAACAAAACTAAAAGGCAACCAACAGAATGGGAAAAGATATTTGCAAATGACATATCGGACAAAGGGCTAGTATCCAAAATCTATAAAGAGCTCACCAAACTCCACACCTGAAAAACAAATAACCCAGTGAAGAAATGGGCAGAAAACATGAATAGACACTTCTCTAAAGAAGACATCCAGATGGCCAACAGGCACATGAAAAGATGCTCAACGTCGCTCCTCATCAGGGAAATACAAATCAAAACCACACTCAGATATCACCTCACGCCAGTCAGAGTGGCCAAAATGAACAAATCAGGAGACTATAGATGCTGGAGAAGATGTGGAGAAATGGGAAACCTCTTGCACTGTTGGTGGGAATGCAAACTGGTGCAGTCACTCTGGAAAACAGTGTGGAGGTTCCTCAAAAAATTAAAAATAGACCTACCCTATGACCCAGGAGTAGCACTGCTAGGAATTTACCCAAGGGATACAGGAGTACTGATGCATAGGGGCACTTGTACCCCAATGTTTATAGCAGCACTCACAACAAAAGCCAAATTATGGAAAGAGCCTAAATGTCCGTCAACTGATGAATGGATAAAGAAATTGTGGTTTATATACACAATGGAGTACTACGTGGCAATGAGAAAGAATGAAATATGGCCCTTTGTAGCAACGTGGATGGAACTGGAGAGTGTGATGCTAAGTGAAATAAGCCATACAGAGAAAGAGAGATACCATATGTTTTCACTCTTAAGTGGATCCTGAGAAACTTAACAGAAACCCATGGGAGAGGGGAAGGAAAAGAAAAAAAGAGGTTAGAGTGGGAGAGAGCCAAAGCATAAGAGACTGTTAAAAACTGAGAACAAACTGAGGGTTGATGGGGGGTGGGAGGGAGGGGAGTATGGGTGATGGGTATTGAGGAGGGCACCTTTTGGGATGAGCACTGGGTATTGTATGGAAACCAATTTGACAATAAATTTCATATATTGAAAATAAATAAATAAATAAATAAATAAATGTTTGGTACAATTCACCTGTGATGCCATCTGATCCTGGACTCTTGTTTGCTAGGAGTTTTTTTAATTACTGATTCAATTTCTTTGCTGGTTATCAGTTGGTTATCAGTTTCAAATTTTCCATTTCTTCCTATTTCAGTATTGGTGATTCATAGGTTTCTAGAACTTGTCCATTTCTTCCAGGTTGTCTAACTTTTGGGCAGATAATTTTTCATAATATTCTCTTATGATTGTTTTTATTTCTATGGTGTCAGTTATTTCTCCTCTCTCATCTGTGATTTTATTTATTTGGGTCCTTTCTCTTTTGATAAGTCTGACTAGAGATTCATTAATTTTATTAATTTTTTCAAGGAACGAGTTTCTGGTTTCATTGATCTATTATTTTGTTTGTTTGTTTCTATCTCATTTATTTCTGCTCTAATTATTATTATTTCCCCCCTTCTGCTGGTTTTAAGTTTTGTTTGTTGTTCTTTTTCTAGCTCCTTTTGGTGTAATGTTAGGTTATTTAAGTTTTCTTACTTCTTGAGATAGGTTGTATTGCTATATATTTCCTTCTTAGGACCGCTTTTGGTCCACATTCCAAACTTTTTTTTTTATCATTATGTTTCATTTTCATTTTTTCATTTTTCTCTTTATTTTTTCTTTATTTCCTGGTTGACTCATTCATTGTTTAATAGCATGTTTTTTTAACTTCCATGTATTTGTGGTCCTTCCAGATGTGTGTGTGTGTGTGTATGAATGACTTCTAGTTTCACAGCATTTTAGTAAGAAAAGAGTCATCACATGACTTCAATCTTCTTGAATTTGCTGAGGTCTGTTTTGTGGCCTAATACGTGACCTATTCTGGAAAATGTTCCATGTGCACTTGGAAAGAATGTGTATTCTACTGTTTTAGGATGAAATGTTCTGAATGTATCTGTCAAATCTATCTGCTCCAGTGTCACTCAAAGCCATTGATTGTTGTTGATTTTCTATTTAGATAATCTGACCAATGATGTAAGTAGAGTATTAAAGTCTACTTTTATTATTATTGATAGTTCCTTTATGTTTGCTATTGTTTTATGTATTTGGGTGCCTCCATGTTGGGTGAATAAATATTTACATTTACTGTATCTTCTTGGATTGTCCCCTTTATTATTATGTAGTGCCCTTCTTTGTCTTTTTTAGTGTTGTTTTATAGTCTAGTTTGTGCTACTTCAGCTTTTTTTGACATCCATTTGCATGATAGGTGTTTTTCTGTCCCCACACTTTCAATGTGCTGGTGTCTTTAGGTCTAAAATTAGTCTCTTGGAGGCAGCATATAAATGGTCTTGGTTTTTTTATCCACTCTAACACCCTACATATTTTGATTGGAGTGTTTAGTCCACTTACAAAGTAATTATTGATAGATATCTATTTATTGCAGTTTTGTTACCTGTTTTGTGGTTGTTTGTGGAAATTTTTTCTGATGTTTTCTTTTTTTTTTTTTTTAATTTTTTTTTCAACGTTTTTTATTTATTTTTGGGACAGAGAGAGACAGAGCATGAACGGGGGAGGGGCAGAGAGAGAGGGAGACACAGAATCGGAAACAGGCTCCAGGCTCCGAGCCATCAGCCCAGAGCCCGACGCGGGGCTCGAACTCACGGACCGCGAGATCGTGACCTGGCTGAAGTCGGATGCTTAACCGACTGCGCCACCCAGGCGCCCCTTTCTGATGTTTTCTTATCTTTCTCTCTTTCATGGTTTGCTGATTTTCTTTAGTGATATATTTGCATTTCATTTTCTTTATTCTTTGCATGTTACCAAAGTTTGATTTGTGGTCACCATTAGGTTTGTATATAACATCTTTTGCAAATAGCTGTCTATATTCAGTTGATAGTCATTTAAGTTTGAACCCATTCTTTTACTCCTATCCTCCCTATGTTTTAGGTATAAGTTGTCATATTTTACATTCTTTTGTGAGTTCCTTGACTGATTTCTTAATAGAAATATTTTTATTGCTTTTGTGTTTCCTGCCCTTATACTGCCACTTTTGGTCTTTCTTTTCCACTCACAGTGTCCCCTTTAGTATTGTTTGCAAGGCTGGTTTAGTAGTCACAAGCTCCTTTAATTTTTTGCCTGTGAAACTCTTTATTTCTCCTTCTATTTTGAATGTTAGCCTTGCATTCTTGGCTGATTTTTCCCTCTCAGCACTTTGAATATATCATGCCAGTCCTTTCTGGCTTGGAGAGTTTCTGCTCAGAAATCTGATAACTGTATGGGTTTTCCCTTATAAGTAACTGTCTTCTTCTGTCTTGCTGCTTTTAAGATTTTTTCGTCATCATTATCTTTTTCCAGTTTAATTATAATATGCCTTGGTGCAGATCTGCTTTTGTTGATTTTGTTGAGGGTTCCCTGAGCTCCCTGGATCTGATATTTGTTTCTTTCCCCAGATTAGAGAAGTTTTCAGCTATTACTTTTTCAAATAAATTTTCTGCCTTCTTACCTCTATCTTCTTCCTGGATTCCTATAACACAAATGTTATTATATTCAATTGAGTCACTGAGTTCCCTAAGTTTATTATCATTTTGCATAATTCTCTCTTTTGTTCAGCTTCATTGTTTCCATTACTTTGTCTTCTAGGTCATTAATTCATTCCTCCACTTCTTCCAGCCTGCTGTTCTTTGCATCAAGTCTGTTTCTAATCTCATTTATTGCACTTTTCATCTCTGATTCTTTTTTAACTATATCTCTGTGGTAAAAGTGTCAATGATGTCTTCCATTCTTTTCTCAAGCCCCATGAGTATCCTTACGACCATTGCTTTAAATTCTCCATCAGGCATGTTACTTATACCTGTTTCTCTTAGATCTCTGGCCTTGGTCTTAACTTTTTTTTTTTTAATTTTTTGTAGGTTTATTTATTTTTGAGAGAGACAGAGCATGAACAGAGGAGGAGCAGAGAGAGAGAGGGAGACACAGAATCTGAAGCAGGATCCAGGCTCTGAGCTGTCAGCACAGAGCCCAATGAAGGGTTTGAACTTATGAACCACAAGATCATGACCTGACCTGAAGTTGGATGCTTAACTGACTGAGCCACCAGGCGCCCCTTATCTTATTCTTACATTTGGGATATATTCCTTTGTTTTCTCATTTTGTCTTAGTGTCTACCTGCTTCGATGTGTTAGAAAAGCCAGTTATATCTCCTTCTCTGAAAGTAATGACCTTATAAAGAAGAGATCATGTAGTGTCCAGGGCCTGATGCTTCAGGGAGTTTCTGTTTCTGGTGTGTGCTCCATACTGTAAAAGCTACTGTGTCCTAACTGCTATAACCTTTCATGCCAGTCATCTGGAGAGGCTCTTCTTGCCTGCTGTGGGCAGTGTTTGGTCCCTGGCCTGAATGTGGCTAGTTTTAGCGAGGGTGCTCTGGTCTGCTTGTGAAATGAGACCTGCCACCACCTCCACTGGAACTGAGGCCCTGCAAAACTCTCCAGTCAGGAGACATGGTGTTGGTAGGGGTTGGTGTGGGTATTCTGGCAGAGGGGGCCCACCACACTGGGACTGAGGTAAATGTGACTGAGACAGGTAGTTCCATTAGAGCACAGGGGAGTGGGGCTTAGTGTAAGCAAGTTAGGCAGCCAATGTCCATGCTATGCTAGTTCCTGCAGATTGTCCCTTACTTATGCTGCCAGGCAGAGGAAGGAAATGGCCACTTCACAAATGCCAACTCTCAGGAACATGCTCAGTGCTCCCCACTGTGTGCCCTAGGAACTCTTCAGATCACTTTTTCTACACTGTATGTCCCCAGGTTGTTTGCCTGCCTTCTCTCCAAGAGCAGCCTAGATGCATCTGGACTCTCCCAGAGTCCAGCCTATTGACATTTAAAATTTCAGGCTTTAAGCCCCTCTGGTTTCAAGAACTCACAAAATTCAGTCTTCTGTCTTTCCAAACCAATAGTTATGGGGAAACTTTCTCTTGTGCATTCTCCTATGTGTTTTTTTCTCTCTCTCTTGCTTTCTCCCTGGCCATGGGTCCCTTCCTTCCGCAGCAACCAGGATCTGTTTCTTCACTAAAGGGTGTCTCTGCATTTCCTACCTTCATTGATATGACCTCTTCTCTACTTTTAGTGGTGGAGTTTGTTCTGCCAGTCTTCAGGTCGATTTCTCAGGTGGTTAGGATGATTTAACAGTTATCTAGTTGTATTTGTGGGATGAGACAAGCCTAGGGTCCCCCTACTCCACTGCCATCTTCCCCACTCTATCGAGATTGTTTTCTTACTTTCTGGTAATTTGTTCTTAAAGAAAGCCAACAGATTTTTATGTCTTGATTTTGCATACTGGAACTTTGTTACTTCTAACAACTTTTTGATAGGGTCTTTAGGGTTTTCTATGTACATCAGCTGAAAATATTGAGAGTTTTACTACTTTTCAATTTACATGAATTTTTTTCTTGCCTAATTGCTCTGAATTTCCAGTAACAATATGAATAAAATTTACAAGTGTTTACATCCTTGCCTTGCTCTTTACCTTAGAGGAAATACTTTCAGCTTTCCACTGTTGAATATGTTAGCTGTGGGCTTGTCCTATACGGCCTTTATCATGTTGAAACACATTCTCTCTGTACCTGCTTTTTTGAGAGTTTTTATCATGAATGGTTGTTGAATTTTGTCAAATGCTTCTTCTGCATCTATTGAGATCAAATTATTTTTTTAACTTTTGCTTTGTTGATGTGGTATACCACATTGACTGATTTGCAGATGCTGAATCATCCTGACATCACCAGAGAAAATCCCAGTTGATGGTGGTGATTGATCCTTTTAATGTAATATTGAATTCAGTTTACTGATATTTTGTTGAGGACTTTTTTGCATCTATATTCATCAGGGATACTGACCTGGGTTTTTTTTTTTATTGTTTTGTTTTGGTCATATCCTTATCTGGTTTTGGTATCAGAGTAATGAGTAATGCTGGCATCGTTAAATGTGCTTGAAGAGTTTTGCCTTTTATTTTTTGGAAGAATTTGAGGGTTAGTATTAATTCCTCTTTGAATGTTTGGTAGAATTCACCAGTGAAGCTGTTCCCATACTTTTGTTAGGAGGTTTTGGATTAGTTATTGAATTTCCTTGCTAGTAATTGGTCTGTTCATATTTTCTATTTCATTATGATTCAGTCTTGGTAGGCCACATGTGTCTAGAAGCTTATCCATTTCTCCTAGGTTGTCCAATTTGTTGCACATAATTGTTCATAATGGTCTCTTATGATTCCTTGTATTTCTGTGATCTCAGTTGTAATGTCTTCTCTTTCACTTCAGATTTATTTGAATCCTCTTTTTGGTGAATCAAACTAAAGTTTTATCCATATTATCTTTTCAAGAAAACAGGTCTTAGATTCTTTACCTTTTCCATCTATATTCCATTTACTTCTGCTCTAATCTTTGTTATTTCCTTCCTTCTACTAACTTCAGGCTTTGTTTGCTCTTTTTCTAGTTCCTTGAGACATAAAGTTAGGTTATTTGAGGTGGGCATTTATCACTATGAACTTCCCATTTAGAACTGCCCATGCTGCATCCCATAAATTTTGGTATGTTACATTTCCTTTTTTTTTTTTTTTCAAGGTATTTTCATTTTGCTTTCAATGTTGTCTTTGACCTATTGGCTATTCAATACCATGTTGTTTAATGTCCACATATTTGTGAATTTCCCAATCTTCTTTGTATAATTTCTAGTGTCATACCATTGTAGTTGGAAAAGCTGCTTGATAGAATTTCTCTTAAGTTTGCTAAGAATTGTTTTATGGATGCACCTGGGTGGCTTAGTTGGTTAAGTGTCCAACTCTTGGTTTCAGATCAGGTCATGGTCTCACAGTTTCACGAGTTTGAGCCCCACAAGAGACTCTGCACTGCAGGGTGGAGCCTGCTTGGGATTGTCTCTCCCCCCCCCACCCTCTCTCTGGCCCTCCCCTGCTCACACTGTGCTCTGTCTCTCTCAAAATAAATAAACTTAAAAAATTGCTTTATGGCCTCACATACCATCTTTCTTGTAAAATGTTCCACGTGCACTTAAGAATATGTATTCTGTTGCTTTTGGGTGGAATTTTCTGTAAATGTCTGTTAAGTCCATCTGGTCTAACATATCACTGAAGGTCAATGTTTCCTTCAATGATTTTCTGACTGATTTATCCATTAATGTAACTGGGGTATCAAAGTTCCCTAAAATTCTAGTATTGCTGTTCGTTTCTCCCTTTAAATCTGTTAATATTAGCTTCATATATTTAGGTGCTTTCATGTTAGGTGCATATGTTATAAATATTTGAATACTTACAAATGTTCTATCCCCTTGTTGAACTGAACCCTTTATCATTATGCAATGACTTTGTCTCATATTGTCTGATATGAGTATAGCTACTTCAGCTTTCTTTTGGTTTTTATTTGCATGAAATATTGTTTCATCCCCTCACTTTTTGTGTGTGGGCCCTTATATGTAAAATATATCTCTCATAGCCAACATAACCAGTCAGTCGCTCTTTCTTTTGATTAGAGAATATATTCCACTTAAAGCAAGTGATAGATTGGTGCTTATTACCATCTTGTTTTCTAGCTCCTTTTATACTTCTTCTCAGTTCCTTTCTTCTCTTTGCTTTCTTCCTTTGTGATTTGATTACTTTCTTCAGTAGTATGCTTATATTTCTTTACCTTTTGTACATTTACTATAGGTTGCTTTGTGGTTACAACTTTTAACAGTTGTAACTGTTGTTACAGGCCATTTCAAATTGGCCTGTCAGTGTCCCAAAGCGGAGAATCTCAGCACCTAGATTCAGGCTGGAGGCCAGACTCTGAGGCAGCAGTTTTGGGTTTTTTTTTAATTTTTGTTAATGTTTTCTTTATTTTTGAGAGAGGAAGTGAAAGGGAGAGGAAATGGAGAGGGGCAGAGAGAGAGGGAGACACAGAACCCGAAGCAGACTCCAGGCTCTGAGCTGTCAGCACAGAGCCTGACGCGGGGCTCGAACTCATGGACCGTGAGATCATGACCTGAGCCAGTCAGACGCTTAACCGACGGAGCCACCCAAGGTGCCTCAGGCAGCAGTTTTTGAAAACATGCAAATATATGCTGGGGCTATAAGCATAAGCTCCAATGGCCACCAGAGCCAGGTCATCTGGAGGCACCTCCTTAGTGGCAACCACAAAACTCATGGTTCCAGACAAGTGCATAAGCCCCTTTCTGTAGCAGCTTGAGCAAGATAGGGGCGGACCAAGATGACACTGATAGCCTACATTCTTTGAGAACAGCTCTATAGACCACTAAATGTGTGCCAAACCTGAAGCCGGCCCCTCAGTCCAAGGAAGCAAGTAAAGTGGCTTCCTTCACAGAAAGACTGGGGTGTGCCTCAGTCTACTACTACCTGTACAGTACCTGGAGAGTGGTAGTCTGTGGAGAGCTATCTCACCAATTACTAAAGTCCCACGGGCCCCAGATATGCAAGCCCCTTGGCCACCAGAGCCAGGCCGTCAAGTTGCATGCACCTGGGCATCACCAGCTGTAAAAACTGGGCGTCTGATGCATGTTAAGTCCCCCTCTGGGAGACACTGGTGCTCTGGAACATGGCAGAAGATGAGTATGAAAATAGCCCACCCTCCAAGGCATCTGGAAAACATTACAGTCAGCTTCTCGATGCTTAATTAGAAGTCTACCCCTCAGGCCACCATCGTGGTGGTTAGCTCAGAGGCCTCCTTCACAGAAGGCCAAGCTCTTGGGTCTTTTGCTTTTTTCTGTACCCTGGGGGTGGTAGCTCTTTAAGAAGTCTTTCTCTTTTGGTTATAGTCCTGTGGAGTTCATTCCAAATTCAGGCAATATATAGGTATCCCCTGGAAGCAGTCAAAAAAATTAAGGTTTCAGACAGAGATAGGAGCTCCTTTCTAGAGGACACTGATTATAGTCCCATGTGACCAGGGATGCAAGTTCCCCTGGCTTCTAGAGCCAGGCAATCAAAAGGGGTCTTAAGGAAGCAGCCACAAAATTGGGCACCGGACATATGTAAAGGTTCTGGGAGATACTGGTGCTCTGGAACGCAGCAAAAGGAGAGCACAAATATGGCACCCACCAGTCTCTGCCGCCAAAGAACATTCCACCAGGTTCCTGCTTGTGTGCGCTACATTAGATGACTGCCCCTCAGGCTGATGCTTTAATATAAGCAGGGGTGCCTCTTTCACTTTGGTCTGGCCATGGGTTCTGGGGCAGGTGGGTCAGCTCACCTGAGCCCCTAAAGGGGCATTTCTCAGATCAACTACCATCTTGAGTGTCTTGGGACAAAGTTAAATGCTGTAGGGCTCATCTGTCAGGTCCTAAAAGTGAAGGCTATCAATGTGAGATTTGAACACTTCGTTCCCCAGGGAGAAGCTCCAGGTTTGAAATTGCCTTCTAGCTGTGGGTCATTGTGCTGGCGAAGGAGAAGATTGTGTCCCAGCCTCCCTCCCTACTTCGATGTAGTTTTGCTAGATATGTAGTGGTCAGTTTTCAGGGGTTTTTTTGTTTTTTTTTTAGAGAAATTGTTCTATATGCAGCAGTAGACTCAGTGTGTCTGTGGGAGGAGACGAGTTCAGGATCTTCTTATCTTGCCATCTTGAATCGGAACTTTTTTTTTTTTCTCAAATAATTCTACTTACCCAAAGGGGTCCTATGACTTTACAACCACCACTCAGGTGAGGCTCTGGAAAGAGATGGTGAGGCCTGCCTGGCAACCCCTTCGCCACACCAGCACTGAGCTCATAGGTTTGCCTGTGTCCCGTGCAGGCCATGGGCATCCCTCAACAGTGGGGCAGGCAGCAGAGATATCGGGGCTCAGTGGTACCTCTCTCTCAAGATTCACAGACCATCGCAGGGTCATCTGACTGACATATCAGAAAACATCCAAACCATTTTGTTTTCTTTAAATGTAGTTATAATGCAGAAGAGTTTAGGTCCAGGAGCACAACTGTACAGTAATTGGATACAAGGGTTGGTGGCCTGGCCCATGGCCTGCTGGGACAGGCCCATTTGAACGTTGCCTCAATGCTGTCAAGGGATCGGAATCACAGGACAGGGCCCGGAGGTCCAAACCAAGCTGAAATCTGCCCCAGTCCCCCGGTCTCACCCCTGCCCCAAGACCCATCCAGCAGCCAGAGGCAGAGATTATTGGCTAAGAGTAACCTGGTTCGAGATGGCTGGACTCGTCTTCCACCTGCAACATAACAGTGAATGTGGATAAGCCCTCCAGGGGCCAGTGCCAGGGTGGGCAGACGCTGGGACAGCCACTCCATAGCTTCACCAGCCTGTGGGCATGAAGGGGAGCCTGGGTGAGCCCTGCACCAGCAGCAGGTGAAGCTAAGGCCCAGCACGGGCCCTGCAGGCGTGACCATGCACTGCTTGCAAGAAACAAAACTGCATTCACTGCATCTGCTTTTCAAACGGCTCAAAACAGTATGTGCATTTTTTAAAAGTTTTTTTAACGTCTATTTATTTTTGAGAGAGAGAGACAGACAGACAGACAGAACACGAGCAGGGGAGGGGCAGAGAGAGAAGGAGACCCAGAATCCAAAGCGGGCTCCAGGCTCCGAGCTGTCAGCCCAAAGCCCAATGCAGGGCTCGAACCCACAGACCCTGAGATCATGACCTGAGCCGAAGTCAGAGGCTTAACTGACTGAGCCACCCAGAGGCGCCCCTAATACACGGATTTTTAAGTCTCCCTGAATGGGTCTTTTGAGTGTCAAAACGGTTTTCTTTCTCAATATAAAACAGGAAAACTACACATGCTGTAAAAAGATTGGGGCGAATATTTCTTTACAGAAACCCCCAGGAGCTAGTGTGGGAGGCAGAGGAGGAGGATCTGAGGATAGGACTTCCTGTGTAAGGTCCAGCTCACTCCGATCTTCTCAGGCCCAGCCACAGCTCACCCGGCCTCTGAATGTGCCAACGGGCCAAATGCCAACTCTGCGTGGAGACAAAGAGCAATTCTGGTGTCCAAATCACATCACCTGAAGTCCTCAAGGCCTTGAGGGATTGCTACCTTTGGTGGAAATGAAAGAGGGGACCCGAGGGTACAAGGCAGCACGAAGTGGGGAAAAGAGCCAGCTAGAAGGCTCTTAGCGCTCTGCACTGCCAGGGCGGGGCGGATAGATTCCCTGGGAAGCTGGGTGTCTAGAACAGTGGGAATTTCCTCACGCCAGGGTTCACCACCCACCCCGCCCCTCTCTGAAATCACTGCTTCTCCACAACAGGGGAACGTGCTCACGCGCCATAGGCTCTTATGGACGACCTTACACAGCCCGGTGCTGGCGGGTGGAGATCCCCTTCTGAAGCTCTTCCTTCCCACCCCACACCCTCCACGGGGGTGCTTTACCACCTCCAGCTCCCCGGCGCTTCCACGGTACTAGCCCGTAGTCAAAGGTCCCCATCTTCCACTCCTATGTTCCCTAAAATTCAATAATTTATGTACCATCCTTCATGACTTCCAATATCTCCAGTTACCACTGATGCCATGGTTTTCTGAACGTTTTTCTTTGACCAGCTTCAACTTAAAAGCATGCGGTTTTTAATGGAAACTCTTCGTCACTACTAAACGGAAGCCAGTATGGCTTGCAAGCAATAGAAGAGAATATGAAATGCTAGAATATAACAATAAAAAAAAAAAAACACGCAGGAACTCCCAAAAGTCATCATGCTTAACATCTATGATGCTCTACCCCACTTTGGAAAGCACTCTCCCTATCTGGGCTTACTTGAGCCAACCAGCTAATCTCATCAATTTATGTGAGGCGAGATATATCCATCAGTTTTCTTTACCTAGCATCCTTCCCAGATAATAGGCATATTCCTGGATACCTTCACGATCAATTCAGAGGAGAAAAGTAGAAAAGTAAAAATTCTCAGAATTAAGCCATTTAGCCCCTGTGACTGGTAACCCTGTACCTCTCTTTTCTAAGCTTTCTCCTTAACACGGAAGAATGAATGAATGAATGAATGAATACATGAACAGATAAATGAATGAACATGCCTTAGACACTGAGCAAGGTCACCGGGAAATACATTTTTGGATTGTATAGGTTTCTGTTAGGTCCACTTACATGTAAGGACCCTCACTACACAACCCACCTATAAATACTGGACTTTTCATTTATTCTGAAAGTATTTGCAGAGTCCAAATAAGGACTCAGGCCTGGTGCCTGAGATCTCACTGGAAATTCAGAATATGAACTCCTAGCTTGGCAGAGGAATAATCAGACTTAGGGAATCCCAAATAACCCCTTGAGTTTTGTCAAGCCTGATGACCTTCACGGGTGGAAATAAAAGACCGTTTCAAAGTTCAATTAATGTGCAGTCTTGGGGCACCTGGGTGGCTCAGTCCTTTAAGCGTCTGACTTCAGCTCAGGTCATGATCTCACGGTTCATGAGTTCGAGCCCCACATTAGGTTTGCTGCTCTCAGACTGCCAGCACAGAGCCCGCTTCGGATCCTCTGTCCCCCTCTCTTTGCCCGTCCCCTGCTTGCGCTCTTCCAAAGATAAATAAATGTTTTTAAAAATGTGCAATCTTGAGATTTGAAATTCACATCTCCAGCCCACCGCCTGGCTTTCTGGTACTGTGGTAGTCAACACGCAGACACAGCCTGTCTCTGCTCTGAGCATCCAGACCCTGTCAGGAGCAGAGGTATCTGCCTGATGGATTGCTCACTGTCAGGAAAGGTGGCTGTGCACATGCATGAGATACACAAGGTGGCTCGTAAAACTTATGAGGCATGCTCTGTGCTGTGACCTGGGTGAGGGATGGTTCAGCTTCGGTGGAGGGATAATTAAAAACAATTAAGTGTTACTGGAGAGATGGCAGAATTCAGCTCAGACTTCAAGGGTGTGCAACCCTGGTCTGGGAGAGGGCCAGGAGCCTGAGGCCTACACCTCATTTACTTAAGAAAAACAAAACCACCACCACCACCATCATGAACGACAACGGATTGTTGAGCCATGGGCAACCCTGTATATTGACCAGTTGGTGGCACCTTCCGGGCTTCATCGAATGGGGTCCGAAAAGCACTGTTGCCCCCCTGTGCTTCCCAAGACGCTGGGATGGCTGCCTGTTGGAGGCACCCCACCGGGTTCCTTCGCTGTATTCCCAGACAGTGCCTACGCCAAAGCACCCATCACCTCATTCCTTTCTCTATGTCTTGTCCATCACCATAAGGGGAAGGGTCCAAGGAAATGAGGCGAAAGGCAGAAGAAAGTGGTCTAGAGAAGACTGAATGGGAGACAGACCACAGTACTTAAGAATGGAGTAGGACCACATGAAACATGGAGTTCTGGGGGATACGGTGGAACAGAGCCAGGGAGAGACCGGCAAAGGCAAGGAGTAGGTTCTGCTTTGCAACCGGACTGACATGAACAATATATTGCCTTGGTTGCTTAGGAAACTTGGAATACTAACACTCAGAAAGTGGTTGCAAGTACCCAGTGGGTGGTCAATAAATGATAGCCGCTCTAACAATCATTTATAATTACTCTTTTGTTATTTTTTTAAGTTTATTCATTTATTATTTCTGAGAGGGAGAGAGAGAGAGCATGAACACAAGCCGGGGAGGGGCAGAGAGAGAGGGAGACAGAGAATCCAAAGCAGCCTCCAGGCTCTGAACTGTCAGCACAGAGCCCAATGCGGGGCTCGAACCCACAAACCATGAGATCACGACCTGAGCCCTAAATCAACTGAGCCACCCAAGCAACCCCATTACCATTGTTGTTACCCTTAATATTACAACTTACTTGATAAATTTGAGTCCCTCTCTAATTGTAACTATAGGTGTTTTCTTGGGAGGGGTGGGGAATAACCATTGTTATCATGCCATCCCCTCCAGAATGAGATAGAGAAGAGAAAGGCCTGAATTAAGATTAAACATACCAAAACTTTTGTAGAAAGCATGAAACTAGGGATTCTAGATACCTGGGCTCTTCACTGGCTGCATCCCCAAAGGAAAACAAGAGCGAAGATTTTACACACATGGTGTTAGTTATTTTCATCACCACCTGCTTAGAGTTTAATGGGGGGAGGGGGGAGGAAGTTTGTATATCACAGCCGTCAAAATATACTGTAGGTTGTATTGCTTCTGACTAAGGAAAGCAAAAATTTATCCAGCCCCACCCCAGACACCTCAAAGAACTTCAAAAGCTTTTTAAAACTGTCAACAGAGAAGAATAGCACCTTTGTCTTAGAAGCACAAATGGATTTCTTTCTAAAATAAACAGGAGTCGTCTTACGAGGGGAAAGTACCCACAATATGAATTGTATATGGATCTGTGAGAGTACCTATGGGGTCGTACGTAAGGCAAAAGAAAGCTTGTGACAGTAGATGGGTCTGTGTCTATAGACTGAAGGAAAAATCTGGAAATAAAGTCACTTTTGAATTTCTCTTTCATCTTGTAGGGAAAAAGAAAAAAGCACAATCAGGAATCCATTAACCACCAAGCCCTCCTAACTACACCTAATGTTTCTCCAGTTCATCCATTTCACTTTATTCTTTTGCTGCCAGCATCTTCTAGAGAGTTGCAATCAATTCTTTCGTATCCTACTGTGAATGCTTCCTAACTGGTCTCTCAACATTCATTCTTATTTCCCTTTCAACCCATTTTTCCACATGCCTGTTGGAGTCCTACAGTAAAACTTAAAACCCAATCCTCACACACTTGATTAAAATCCTTTTCAGACACATCATTGTTCTTAGACTACAGACCAAAACCCTTCTCGAGGCACTGCAAGATCCAGGCTCCCTCTACCACATCAGCTTTGTCTTCCGGCCTCTGCCCAATACCTGCCGGGCTGGATCTGGATGCCAGACCTGCCCAAGACGACCCGCTGTGGACCCGGATCTCTCTCCATTTCTCTATTCCCTTTTACCTCAACTCACTTCTCCAAGAAAGCCTTCCTGACCTCCCAGCCATGGTCAGATCCTTCCAAAGACACCTGTACTTCTCTATTCATAGCATGTATCCCAACTGAAAATAAGTAATTATAAAATTAATAATGGAGTGTCTATGGGACGCCTGCGTGGCTCAGTCGTTTAGGCGTCCAGCTTCGGCTCAGGTCATGATTTCACGGCTTGTGAGTTCGAGCCCCCCCGTCGGGTTCTGTGCTGACAACTCAGAGCCTGGAGCCTGCTTCAGATTCTGTGTCTCCCTCTCTCTCTGCCCCTTCCCTGCTCACACTCTGTCTCTGTCTCAAAAATAAACAAACATTAAAAAAAATTTTTTTTTAATAATGGAATGTCTATTTTCTCCTGGTAAGATAAAGGACCTATTAGGGCTGGGATGGTGTGTGTCTTAACCATTTTCCCAGAGCCTAGAAAAGTGTCAGGTACATAGTAATAGTCACTATTTATTATTGAGTACTTACTATGTGCTAGAAACGGTTTTAAGAACTTATATGTATTCACTAGAGTAATCTTCATAAAGCCCTATGGGTTAGGGGTCACTAGTACCCTGCTTTTATATTTGAAAAATATCTAGGCATGGGAAGAATTAAAACTTCTCAAAGGCCAATTCTAAATTGATCAAAGGTCATGTAGCTTTGGGTGTAGAGCTGGAATTGGAACCCAAACAGATTAACTTAAAACTTTCCTTAATTACAATTCCACATTGCCACAAAGTGGACATTCCACAAGTGTTTGTTAAATTGATTGGCCTGTTTGGCAAAAGATATGCACCAAGCGAGTTTGCAACATTTTTATTTTATTTTATTTGTATTTGTATTTTTTTAATGTTTATTTATTTTTGACAGAGAGAGAGAGAGAGAGAGAGAGAGAGACAGAGCATGAGCGGGGGAGGGGCAGAGAGAGAGAGAAGGAGACACAGAATCAGAAGCAGGCTCCAGGCTCTAAGCTGTCAGCACAGAGCCCGACGCGGGGCTCGAACTCACAGACCGCGAGATTATGACCTGAGCCGAAGTTGGACGCTCAACCAACTGAGCCACCCAGGCGCCCCAAGTTTGCAACATTTTTAAAAGCTGAAAATTTATGAACCCTCTTGGCCAAAAAGTGGACCTAGGGTTACAAGCGTGAACACATGTGCCCTTCACAGATTCCATTTTTCCTTCAGTTGCAGAAAATATAAAAACTTGAGGCAGATTTATAGATTAACAGGATTCCAAGGTAAAATTTCTGATCTGGATTAATACATGGTTACAGTGTCTCTTAGACCAATGCTGGTCAAAATTTAATTGGCAAATGATTGATAGATTAACTCAACAAATGCGCTTGTGAAAAATGAAGATCCTGATTTAGGAAGCCGGGGCTGGGGCCTAAGACTCAACATTTCTGACAAGCTCCCAAGTCAGGTCCCTGCCACTGGCCCACAGACCATACATTGAGTAGTGAGGCCTGAGACAATCCCTCAAATAACAGTTTGAGACTTTTGAGAAGACTGGAGAAGAGTTGATGTGAAATTGAGCTCTCTGGCAAGTGCCTGTAATCTAAACCCTCAGTAACATTAATTGCAGAAACTCATTTGCTTTAGTCACTAGTTTTCCAGAAACACCAAAACGTGACGGGATTTCTCGCTGTATGAGATGACCTCAGCACCCTTGCACAGAGGTGGCCTCCATGAGAATTTGCACACACAGCCAACATTGTCCACAAGAAGCATTTGGATTTGCTTGAATACTTGAGTACTTAGTAGACACCCAAGGGTTTTCAGCGATAAGATAGGGTTTCAGACAATTCTTTGGCAGTTACAACCATTCTTCCTATTAAGTCTTTGATGCACACCAAATTAATAAATGGAAAAGAACAAGGAAACGGGGTGCCTGGGTGGCTCAGCCAGTTAAGTATCTGGCTCTTGGATTCAGCTCAGGTCATGATCTCATCGAGCCCCTCATCGATCTCTGCTTGGGATTCTCTCTCTGCCGTGCCCCCCACTAGTGCACTCGGTCTCTCTCTCTCAAAATAACTAAATAAACGTAAAAAATTTATTAAAAGACAAAAATGTTCCCTCACCACTCCTTTTAAACGTTGTACTCAAAGTCCTAGCTAACACAGTAAGACAAGAACAGGAAGTAAACAGACAAAATCAAAAGCTGGTGGGAAAAACACCTTGGGAGACAGCTTGGAAGTTTATTCCAAAACTAAGCCATACAAGCCAGCAATTGTGTTCCTTGGTATTTATCCAAAGGGGTTGAAAGCTTACGTCCACACAAAAACCGGCACACTGATGCTTACAGCAGTTTTATGTATAATTGCCAAAACTTGGAAGCAACCCAAGATGTCCTTCATTAGGTGAGTGGCTAAGCTGTGGTATATCCAGACAGTGGAATGTTCTTCAACGCCAAAAAGAAATGAGCCATCAACTCATGAAAAGACATGGAAGGCCCTTAAACTCATATTACTACGCGAAAGAAGCTCATCTGAAAAGGCGACATAATGTATGATCCCAACTATAGGACATTGTGGAAAACAATAAACTATGAATACAGTAGAAAGATCAGGGGTTTCCAGGGGTCAAGGGAGATGGGGAGGAGTAGGTAGAGCATGGGATTTTAAGACCAAGAAACTACTCTATATCCTATAATGGTGGATACAGGTCATTACATATTTGTCTAAAGCTGTAGAATGTACAACGTCAAGAGTGAACCATTATGACAACTACAGACTTGACGGGATTACGGTGAGTCAATGCAGTTCATCAATTGCAACAAATGTACCACTCTGGTGGGGATGTGCATCATGGGGGAGGCTCTGTGTGGGGGCGGAGTACACAGGAAATTTCTGTACCTTCCCCTCAATTTTGCTGTGAACCTAAAGCCACCAAATCTTACAAATAAACTGAAAAATAAAATTGCTTTCACTGTGGCTGGGGGAATGTGGAGAATGGAAAACCAGAGCATACCTTTCTGGAAAGACCTCCCCAAATGAACAAAGAAACACAGATTCAAATATGGAGAACAAATTGGTGGTTACCAGAGGGGAGGGGTTGGACAACAGTCAGAGTAGGTAAAGGGGATTAAGAGATACAAACTGCAAATAAGTCATGGGGACGAAAAGAACAGCGTAGGGAATATAGTCAATAATACTGTAATAACGTTGTATTATGACAGATGGTGACTATACTTTTCATCTTGAGCAATGTATAATGTATAGAATTATCTAATCATAGGCCGTATACCTGAAACTAATATAACGATGTAGGTCAACCACATTTCAATTAAAAAAAAAAAAACAAAAAAAAAAACAAAGACCTCCCCACGTAGCCATATTGATACACTCTGGGGCGTTTCTTGAAAAACTCCTTCAAGGTCCCCTTGAAAGTTCCTCGAAAACCACTGCTAAATCACATGGAATGAATGATTCAGATCTGTGTTACTTGTAGGTCACTGCAATAGTCGGTTTCTGAAGGCTAGGCACTGGGTGCCAATGCGCTGACTTCAGGAATTTAAGAGTTAAAGAACTCTAGCCTCAAAGGCTCCTTCCCTCTCCAAGATTTACATCTGCTATTCTAGAAGTCTAGGATTCCATTCTTTTCTAACTTAATTAGGGCTGGGAGTTTAAAGACAGCATCAAACATTTTGATATTTGTCCATCCTTCCATCTCCCAGGGTAAAGAGGCTGTTTTGTTTAGGGGGCTCTCGTATGCCAGAAGTCACTGGTAATGAGTCTGATAATTATACTCCTGCTGCTGAGAACCTAGACCTGCCCATTCTTTCACCCTCTTTCAATTCCGACGTGTGGTTTTGGGTTTTTGTTTTTTTTTTTTACAATATTAACTTTTCACATAACTGCTAGGAATTGCAGGGAGCAGACAGCTGCAGCTCAAAGTGGTAAAACAAAGGAAAGGAGGAGAAAGGAAAAAAAAACTCCACTGCTGAGGCTGTTTTTTCTTTTTTTTTTTTCTTTTTTTTTTAAGGGAGGGAGAAAAAGATTTTGTATTTCATAACAGAGAGCATTACAACGATGCAGCCACACACAATGAAAACCTTGTGTTTTATTAAAATGAAAAAGCTTGCTCAAGGCCTCCATTACTCATTTCCGGACAGAATGGCAAAACTTCAAGTTTGAAAAGACTCAAGTAGCTGCAATCAAACTTTCCCTGGTAGCAGCTGATAACACAGCACTTTCCAGAAACCCATTTTGCCGATCGTGCAGCTCAGGCTCTTTTCGGGACTCCCGGAGGCTGAGCTCTGCACAAAAGGGGTAGCCGCAGAGAAACCCAGAAACACTTGGGGCTGGAAGAGTCTTCCCCACTCTCGGAGGGTGAGAACCAACAGGCGACTCAGGCAGCGAGGATAACCGCCGTACCTACTGGGATGCAAAGTCAACATTTCACTACCCCGTGTCCTCCCACTGCAAAAAAAAAAAAAAAAAAAAAAAAAAAAAAAAGGACGAGGGCAAAGCCGCCCCCGGAAACCTGCTCACCCAGTTCATTTTAGTCAACTGGAGGGCCGGTGTTCAGAGACACGGAGGAAGACGTCAGGTAGCAAACAGCAAACCTCGTGCCAGTTTCTCATTTAAGTTGGGGAACAGGCACCTGGTCTTCATTAACATTGCTGCTGTACTTAATGCGTTGCAGGTGTGAAAGTGTGTGGCTGAAATCTGACAAAACACCTGTCTTTTGTGGCACCATTAGATCTGCCTAGTGTGGGACACGACCCCCTCGGGTGTGCTTTCTCCAGCCTTGAAAGCCACAGTAAGCATTGTCCTGTAATTACAAAATCAGAGTCATCATTGCTGGGAAGAATTCCTTAACAAATTATACCTAATTAGTCTGAAATTACCTTTAATTCATGGTGAAACCATAGGCTTAACTGTGTTCTATAACACCTTCCTTTTTATCTTTATGCAAATATGATTATACACTATCAAACTGGCACCACCAGGCATAAAAAACAGCTGCAGCTAGTTCTTTGGTTACTAAATGGGAACTGGACGGGTGCCATTGATTATGTTTTCTGGAATGCTGCATCAAAAAAAAAAAAATAATAATAATATCAGCCAGTTCCTTCCCTGCGAGCTCCAGTCTTCTTCCCCGCCCACAGGATCCTAATTGAAAGCTTCGAGATTGATCTCCCTTGCCCAACCCCCCCCCCACCTCCTCACCACATTTACTGCAGACACACGTGTACATCTTCTGCCGCCCAATCTTTTAGGATGTCATTAAGTGTCAAAACATGTCTCATTTTATTTCTGATCACGGCATCTTATCATATGGCTTCTTCAGTTCTCATTCCCATCTCAGAGCTTCTGGAACCTTTTGATTCCATGCTCTTTGGTTCACGTACTTTGGTTTCAAAGATTACGTGACTGGGAGGGGGTCGTCTAAGAGCTTCACATATACTCCTTCTTGAATCCTGGTGACAAGCCCAGGCACTAGGACTACTGTTATCATCCCCCTTTTGTAGATGAGGAAACTGAGGCAGAAAGAGCTTATGTATCTTGCATGAAGCCAGCTAGCCAGAAGAGACAAAGCCCAGATTCTGACTCAAGCCATCTGTCTCTGGTTTGCTCTTACCCACTATGATGTGCACTCTCAGTGATGCCCATGGTCTCTCTGTTTGACACTGATCGTTTTCAATTCTCCTGTAACACTGAACATACCACTGTAGGGATTTTTTTTTCCCAGTTTGTTGGCATGTGATGGTGTAAAGTATCATTCTTATCAGAGGAAGAAATCATGACCATCTCCTCGCCTGGTTCCATACACTTAGTATAGTGGTTATATTTCCTTCCCTACGCCCCAGGAAAGCATTTTGAGAACCAAAAGCTTGTTTTCTGTTTCTATCAAAACCAAACGATGTTTGCATGTTATCACTAGTACTGGTGTGTGTGTGTGTGTGTGTGTGTGTGTGTGTCTTAAGTGGATTATACTTGGGTAACTTTTGCTCTAGTATGAAGAATTTTCGAGATACTTTCTCAAATTAAGCCAGAGTTTAATTCTCCGGAAATCAATTAAAAATACAAAATCCTTCTTGAGAGTTTTAGGGTCTGCTTCTTCTTCCTCCATTCTCTGGATAATTCCTTGGAAAGTCAGCCTTGGCCTTCAGTCATTCCCATCCTACAAACAACAGCGGACCATGTTATTCCTGACTTCAACCCAACCCCAGCTTCTGTGAAGACTGTTAACTTTAAAAAAGAAACTCGGACCACATCTAGGTTACTTTCCAGCAAGCTATGCTTTTGCAAGTGAAAAAAAAAAAAAAAAAGAAGACATCAATTTCTTGAACAATTTCAGGCACGGTATGCAAAGCCGAACACATATCAGGGGCAGATGTTGTACCAGGCACCTCTGTAGGAGGTCCTGACAGTGACCTGGAAGGCAGTGGTGAACTGGTTAAAAAAATAATTACAACAGGACCAGCAATAAGGTTTTGGCTGAACACTCCTTTTGCTCAGTACCAACCAATTAAAATAAAAGCATTTTCTTGATGGTTGTTCATAACAGATATCCAGACCCATCTGTGGCTATTTTATTTATGGCTTTGCTGTTCTTCGCCAACAACAAGTTGGCTAAAAATCAGATTTTAGAATCTTAATCAGAATCAAAACATTGTCTTCTCGTTTGACGCCTCCATTCAAGTTCACGTTACTGCCGTGTGGAAAATGGAATCTGCTTTCAGGAGGCCGACCCTAACTCCTGCACCATGGTAATCTACACAGCCAGCCCACAGCTGTGGGATGAGCTGTATTTCTTTACAGTATTTTTATTAGGCTGATTCCCACAAGTTTAAGAACGTTGTAATTGGAGACACTTCAGGGTCACATTAGACTGAGCCCAATAAAATAAGAGGAGGAAACTGAACTCTGCTCACCCCTTCCCGTGAAGTTTAGAATTTTCAACTCCTTTCAAAGCAGAGGATGTCCCTTTCCAAGTCTTTCAAGTTTTGTAAACACTGCAAGTGCTACTGGCCTCCTTTTAATCAGTAAGGGCCGCCAGCTTACGTTTATTATTCCTAATTATTAGACCCTCCGCAAGAGAACACTAGTGCCGACGATTTATATTAGTAATGACTCAACCTGATTGGTCAGCGGTGTAATCCCCTCCTCCTTTTTTTTCCTACTCTTATTGTTTACGATCATCTCTAACCTTCACACTTCGCTGTGCCGTGTCCCCCCCCCCCCCCCCTAATGACTTTCTATGACACTATGCCGTTTGGAATTACGGTAACCATGGCTGGGTCCACATGACGCTGGAACATCCTGTGGGGAAAGGTGGAAATTTGGTTCAACATCTGGATGTTTGAGCTGCAGAAAGCCAAACATCTGGATGTTCCCAAATATTTTTTTTTTTTGCAAATATTTGGAAACATCCACAGATTTTCCCCCATGTAGACAAAACATCCAGATGATAAACCGAATGCTTCTTTTTTCATCTGGGTATTTGACCACTGAGTTTTCTCTGAGTCTTCTGGGTAAGAGTATCCACCTAGCTGTTTTGTAAGGCTGTTATTTACATCCAAATAAGGGGGAGAGGCGGGGCACATCCTCTAGCTCCAAGGCCCATCTTTACAGTTTTTCAGTAATTTTCAGTAGGTTTGCAATAATTTCACCAGTCCGAAACACAAATTACATCTTTTAAAGAAAAATCTCTTCACAACCCCGTCTATCCTTAAATCTAGGAAGAGTTAAGTGTTGGATCTCAGCAAAGGGCGTTTCTTAATCCAGTTTTCACACCTTACAAGGATATTTTTGTTGCCACTAGAAGTTCTTTTTGAGGCTCCTGTCTCTATTTCTTTCCCAGAAATTCTCGTTTGGTCTCCTCCGGGAGTCTTGCTTCCAGAGACTGACACAGCTCATCTAGGAGGTGGATATATTAAAACACTCAACTCTTGGGGCACCTGGGTTGCTCAGCCAGTTCGGTGGCCAGCAAATGACAGAAAATAAAATGGGGCCCCACAAGCCACTCGCAGTAGGACCTGAAAAGCCCCGAGGCTTACGGAAGCCACTCCCCTCTTCTGTCTCTGCTGTCAAGATGCCACCCCTCTGCCTACTGTCCATCATCTCTCTGTGCCTTGGTTTCTTCACATACAAAAGGAGGAAAGCGATAGTATCTACCTTAAAGGTAGATCTCTTAGAGAATGCCTGTCACATAACCAACACACAATAAACGGCACGCATTGTTGTTGTTGTTGATTATTTATTCTCTTTGCAAACCATCTCTCTGGCTTGCTCAGTGCCAGTGACTTTTGAATGACCACATTGAAATGATAGCCTAGCCCCCAGCTCCCCAGGTTTGTCTGTTTGTCTGATTCCTGTTCTCTCGGTCAACCGGTGATTTTGAACTCAATTTGAAATTCTCAGGGGAGCAGATCTAATGAGCCCAGCTTGGGGCAGGTGTGTACCTCGGGCCCTGTCAGCTGTCACCTGCCCAGGGAGGCCGTGGTGCCCATTCACTCCTTCCTGAGTTTGCCTGGGCAAATTCCTAGGGAAAGGAAGAAAGGGAGAAAACAGAGGACATTCCCAATGCTGGTATCCAAATATTTAACTTGGTCATCATCTGTCTTTATAGTCTAAAATTAGAACATACAGCTGAGCATAATATTAGCATAATACAGGTAGACTTGTGAGATTTTGGTTTCTTTCATACATTTTATACATATATTGTGCTTTTTACAAATATAAAATTATGCTCTGCATTTCGTCTGCAGTCACTTTTTTCCCACTTACTAACATACTGTGAACATTTGTCATGTTGCTAAGTATTTCTCTGCAATCTTTCCCTTAATGGCAACATAGGATTGATTAAATAAAAATAAAGCCTAATATAATACAATAACATGTTATTGAATAGTGAGATGATTTCAATTTTATAACTTACAATGGGCACTCTAACATAGTCTCGTTTGCATAAATCATTGTACATATCATTTTTATTTTTAATGAAACAAGAAGTAAATCTATACATGATCATTTTATTTTCGGTTTCATTTGGATTATCTAGGGGATTATCTATTTTCTTTTCTTTTTGTTCAAAGAAACACCTCTTGGGTGTATTTATCATCCATCCATCATTTAGCCAAGCTTCAAGGGGGGTTAAGCTAAGTGCGTCAAAGATAAAAGTCAAGGACATGGTAAGATTCCAGGAGCTGATGAGAACATTTGTTGCCTATATCATCATTATTATTAATATTTTAGTGAAATTGATGGTCTGTTCTTCTGGCCACATCAAACTTTCTGAGAATGCTAACCTATTCTGCAAGAGGCAAACCATCACGGCTATGTCATCTACCTGCTTACAGAGTACAAAGTTTAATATGGGACTGATAAATAAATATTGTCAATTATATTACCCCAACGTTAATTTATTTATTTTGCCTGCTCCGTGTGTCAAGTAGAGAGGCCGAACAGAGTTTCTTACTACTATTGGACCTGACCATTTCTCCTTGTTTCGTAACGTTTTTCTGCATTATCTACTGCCATGATATATTCAGAACCTATTATAAATTCATTGCAGATTGAGACTTCAAATGATTACCTTGACTTTCTTTGTCCTATTCATTATTACTTGACATAAATTCTGCTCAGCCATATGCTAATATTGCTAACCCTACTTTATGTGTCTGAACTTGCCCAAGATATTGCTACCCAAACTTTTATTTATTTACTTATTTTTACCTTTTTGCACTCCTTTAATATAGCAAACACTACGGGGCTGCTGTAGTTCTGTCCTTCTGAGCAGGATTTGTACTATTTATACTAATCAGAACTGAGTCGTTTTACTAAAAGAAAAATGTCCATAAAAATTCTATCATGGCTCTCGTACAAACATAGACATGAACGCACATTAAATATGTTATTGAACTCACGAAGGAACCGGACAGATGTCATCACCAGTTCAAAAGAGAATGTGGAGAACAGGCACATTTATTGATCAGGAATATTGACATGGATGTGCAAATGGGGGCAAAATGGTTTTGGGGGGCTGTGGGAGGCAGTTCAGCAGATCAGGTCAGGACAGAATTTGCATGTTTATAGATAAGAATTAATTTGCACTGCTATCAGTTACCTACAATTTACAGTTCTAAAACGACTCAAACAAAAGGAGAGGCTAGAATTAGTTAACCTGGAAGGGCGTGCTCTATGGAAACAAGGCATAGATTTCCAGTAAAGCACACATTTTCCTACCCTTTTCTTCCTGTCATTTTTGATACTTTCGGTCTTTTTCAATCCTTCCTCGCTGTTTTATTTTCTATTTTCTTCAAGTGATTTTTCTCCCTCTCTTCCCTCTACTTATTTATAAGAAATTACTCTCCCACTGGCTACATTTTTCAACCATCTATAGAAATTATTTTCCTCTAATTATTAACTTTAAGTGGAAACAGATTTCTTACATGAGAAAATGACAACTTTTACTTCTTCCTACCAGTTTTTGTGATACACTCCAGGATGTGAGGTCTAGTTTCTTACTTATATTATATTACATATATATAATTAATAATATAATATAATTAATTATATAATTATAATCAATAATTATATAAATAGTCTATTTATAATTAATAATCGTATAAATAATATAATTATAATTAATAATCATATAAATAATATAATTATAATTAATAATCGTATAAATAATATAATTATAATTAATAATCATATAAATAATATAATTATTAACACTTATTATTTCCTTAATTTACCATTAAACTATGTTTTTTTGGTAATAGCCCTCATCTCTCTGAATTTTATTACTTCTTTTTTCTTGAGTGTGTGTGTTACGTGCATGTGTGTTCATCTCGTAATTGTTAGAAAATTTTGTGTATATTTTTAAAAGAAAGCGTACATGCACTTTTTGTTTTGTGGGCTTTTGTAACTCCAATAAAATGTTTCTGTTATTTTTGAATGTGAATAAAGCCTAGCTATAGTATAGACGTCTTCAGTTATAATCTCCCCCCCCTCCACCCCCTGCCATTTAAAACTCTTAGGAAATCACTTCATAGACTTCTGGTGATTTGTAGTACAGAGGAAATATCTGAGGCTAGATGGGTTTTATTTTTTCTTTTGTAGACAACTAGTCTTTTCTGCCTAGATGCATGTCAGATTGATTTTTATTTTCATCTTGAAGTTTAAGACTTTCATCAGAAGGCATCCATTCTTTGAATTACTTTTATTAATATTTTCTGGGGTTTGTTGATCTCACTCCGTTTGTATAACCAGAACTTCGTCCACTAGCCCAGCCAAATGTTATTTATTTTTTTTCAAATATTGCTTCCCTTCCATCTATTCTGACATCCCCTTCAGTAACACGTGCTCTCTCTAAGCCAGATCTCAGGAATACATCCTCTAAATTACTTACCTCATCTCATTGTTCTAATTCTTTGTCACTTATCTCTGCATTCTGGGAGATTTTTATCAAGCATATATTGCATAACCTTGATTTGATTTACTATGGTGTTATTTCTACTCCTACTGCATTTTTAAACTCTGTTCTTAAGTATTTACTTTAAAATAGGGGTTTTTTTTTGTAACTCATTTGAAATTTCTGCTTGCCTCTCACCTCAATTCCAATTTCAAATCTGTTTATTATATTATCATCTCATCTTGCAAGTTTTATTTTATAAAACTCATGGTTTTCCAATATTTGCAAAACCACAAACTAGTTTATAAAATATGTTTGTTTTCTTCAATGACTTTTGTCAAATATGTTTTTCTGTATAAATACTATGATCCAAGTTGTGTGTGTGTGCATGTGTGTGCATGCATGTGAAGTGATGTGATGTGTGTGTGTGTGTGTGTGTGTGTGTGTATTTTTATGTATTCAAAAAGCTAAAACCTAAGACTGGAGGAAAAGAACAAAAGGAGCCCAGCAAGATAATTAGTAACACATAACCCTGGAAAGTATCATCCTTGATTATTCTAGGTGCTTCTGAAAACAGAACTGCAAGGGGGAAAAAAACATACACAAAATAAGGCTAAAAACAGGAGAAATGTTGAAAATCTTTGTAAGAATTTCTTCTGACACTCCATTTATTCAGCCAAGCCCTAGAGGACCATTCCTGGTAAGATTATGTCTCTGCAGAGACAAAACCAGTGAGAATCCAGGATCAGAGTCCTCGGACATAGCTGAAGGTAAAGGTGAGATATCATCCTGAAAATGGAAATGGGAGGCCAGGCAAACCACACGAACTAAGCTAGGAGACCACCCCACCAAACCCATAAGAGAGAGTGGAGGCTTCCTCTCTAAAAATAGCACCCCTCCCCACCCAAAAAAAGACCATCGATAATGACACTCCAAGGCTACCAGCTGACAAGCCCTGCACAGGACAATTTTAATCTTCATTTTACATACAAGCATACGGCCAAAGTTCACCACACATTTGAGAAAAGCCTCTGACAGGAAAGACTGGCTAAAATAAACAAATAAAATACACTTGGAGGAAACAAAGACAATGAAGCAAGCAGAAAAAAAAAATGTTTAGAAAAAATTTTAGATAGTATTAATAGTCTCAAAGTAGTCAGAGAAGGTTTTTGTATCACGAAATGACAACAAGCTGGCCTTTTTAAAAGCAACTTTCAGAGAACAAGTAAATAAAAAATGTTTTAAAAGATGAGAAGATAGTGGAGAAAATCCCCAGAAAGTGAAGCAACCACACAAGAAAAGATGCAAAATAGGAGGGAAAAAATTAATACAATCAGAGGCGTCTAAGAGGGCCAACATGTAAATAACAGGAATTCTAGAAGAAGGAAAATTAAAAAAATAAAAGAAGATCAAGAAATTATTAAAGCGATAACACAATAAAAGTTGCCGTGTCCAAATAAAATGGGTTTCCAGATTATGAAAGTCCAAGTGCCCAGCATATCAAATAAACCAACTACAGGAAATGTCTTTGTGAAATTTCAGAATACTGGAGATAATGAGAAGAGCCTAAAGGTTCCCAAAGAAAAATAATAAGTCATTTGAGAAAAGTGGCAGATAAAAATAGCATTTGAGTTAGCAACATCAGCAGCTAAATGGTGAAGGAGGAAGGTCTTCCAAATCCTGTCACCAATTATTTCCAAGTCAGAACCCCAATTCCAGCCAAATTATAAATCAAATGTCAAAGCCAAATGAGAATCATTTCAGGCTTTCAAGGTCTCTGAAAATGTTTCTTCTATGCTCCTTTTTGCAGAAAGTCATTTGTGCATGCGCTCCATCAAAAACAAAGGAGCAAGCCACAAAAGAGGAAAACATAGAAATCTGAAAACTAAAGGTCTCATACAGTTAGAGACTAAGGTAAATGTAGAAACTGGCAAAGGGATATCCCAAGACAACATCTGTGCAGGAAGCCTAGAGAGAGAGAGAGAGAGAGAGAGAGAGAGAGAGAGAAAATGGAGTGCCCAGGAGCTATATGCCAAGACTGTTTGACTCTCATTAAGGAGATTTACTTTTCATTTGGAAAACTTAGCAATAAGTTAGTTATAGGCAGAGAAACTAAGCAAACAAACAGAGGGGAAGCAATTGTCAACTCCAGACAAAACAAAAAGTTGTACAGGAAAAAAAAAAAAAAAGATACAAATGATACATAAGTGGCTCCACTGTGAACATTATTTACATAATTACAATAATGTAAATAGGGTGTCATTGTGATTATAATGAGAAATGTGGGAGGAAGAACCTATCTCCTATAGTAAGAAATAATATCTGAAAAACTAATTTCTGAAAATAATGGCATTAGGTGTGAGTTAAATGTATAGGTAGCTACTGAATGATTGCCTTAGGGGAATGAGAATTGGCGACCAGGAAAAGGAGCCTGGCGTGGTACGTCTTTCAGCTGGCCTTTGAAACTACTACTAAATATATTACTTAGGTAAAAAAAAATTAACTTTAGATTTACAGTAAGCGCAACCTAAAACGTACTCAAAATACGTTTTTCCTTCAGATTTTATTTAAACTGTACACCCATTTCTCTGGGACTCAAAATTATTCACAGGATCCATCTTTTTTCCCTCATTTCTTATATTAGAACAGTAAAAAGCTTATTCAGGACTGGTGTTTCCCTTAGAAAAAGGGTGGGAGTTTCTCCTTGGCTTGCGTTTGGAGGGCACCTTCCAGATTTTCACGGTGACGGGCTTGAAGAGTACAGAGACAGAGATGAGGTCTGGAGGTGCTGGCAGGGTTGAGGGAAGGGGTTTCGACACAACAGATTTCTTCCACGTCCCTTGTAAAGCTGCTATTCCAAGGTTAGACCGGGTGTGGGGCAGCTTCCTTCTAGGAGCAGGAATGATCTCCTCGACTGTTCAAGAGAGTTCCTTCACGTTCTTTGTCAGCCCTCTGCTTCCAGGGCCCTAAGGCCCAGGCCCAGTGCTCCAGGCAACTCTGCATCTCATCGGGGGAGAACTGCGCCTTCCCAGGGAGCTTTTCCTCTATAACTGATGCCGCCGCACAGGCTGGCATTTTAATGGGACTGCCCACATCCGTGAATCTGCAGGTCAGATTTCTTCACGAAGCTCCCTGCTGCATCAGTTAAGATCATTTCAGCCTAAGAAAATGACTTTTCCAGAGCTGCTGCCACCAGGGCTTCTGGAGGCTTCTGCTCAGTTCACCCAGCCTCCCAAATGTCTCACCTCGCTTCTGCTGACAGTGGGGGAGAAAGAGGCTCCAAATGCTGCTTTCTCCATCATTTTACACCTTTCTCTGCCTCCAGGCCGGCCTCTCTCGGTTCTCAAGTTGCCCGTAAGAACCAACATGTCTTCCTCTTACGTCTCACAAAGTCACAAAACTCCCTGGCAAATTAAATAGTATTCCACCTCGAGGGGTCCTTTGTTCGGACCTTGGTTGAATCAAGTAGGCATTGCTCATGGTTTCTGACATTTGAATAATAGCTCTATTTCCCAGCTGTCGATGCGGACGAACATTTTATTCATGAATTTTAAGTTTGTCTACATCTTTTTTCACAGAGGGTTGGTTATCTAACGATTAATGTCAGCATAAGTTGGGAGACAGTAAGTATCTGTCTGAATTAGGTTGCGTTGCATGTCACAGAGAACCCAAAACAAGAGAAACGTTTATCCCCTCCCCCACACCACCACATGAAGAAGTCAGGAAGGAGGCATCCTGACCTGAGATGACAATTCTTTTCATCTCATTGCTCTGCCATCCCCAGGAAGTGGTGCTGTGACTCATGGTCCAAAATGGCTGCTAAGATTCCACACATCAATTCTGTGTTCGAGGCAGGAGAATGGAGGAAGGAGCAAGAAACTGGGTGAACGTTCCTTTTAAAGTACACTTTGTAAGACAGTACCCAATTCGGTTTACATCTCATTGGCCTGAGGTTAGCCTTGTGGTTTCACTGAGCTTCCAGGGAAACTGAGAACACTGGAGTCATCAAAAAAAAAACATTTTACACATACAATGAAAACTCGTGTTTCTAAGGAAGCTAAATGTATTCTATAAATTTTCTTAAAAGGGTGCCTGGGTGGCTCAGTCGGTTGAGCGTCAGACTCTTGATCCGGGTTCATGCCACGATCTCCCAGTTGCACAATGACCTTTCTATGCTGCATATAGTTGTAGGGACTTTTCTCACTATGATTATGCCATTACCGTCATAAGGAGTTTACAACGGTTCCCAGTGAGAGCAAGTGATAAAGTTTCACAACATAAGTAAAATTGATCTCTAAATAAACGATCCTCCTTTTCTTTATTCCCGGCACCCTTGTCACAGTATCTAGTTCTTCACTGATCCAGACAACATTCCGGAGAGCTCCGGGCTTGAGCTTCGTATCTGGGCCCTATCACCTCAACTCCTACAGGATCTTGCAGATTTCAGTCTCCTTCTGCCGGTTTAAAGAGCTAGGGGACGCAGTTAGGAACGGAGCCATCCGAGCAAGCGAGCAGAAGAGCCCGAGTCATCACCGTTCTCACATGTGGCTCCAATGAGCAGCACCCTTGTCTGACCCACATAACAGCCCAAGTGCAACATCTAGGTCAACCACACTCTAGAAATGGCTTCTGCCACTCCTGCAGCCCGATACTTTGATTGCATGGTGGTTGCTCTACAGGCTCTAATGCAGAGCTCTGTGGGTTCTTCTCTTTACTATGTGGTTTATTATCATGACAGCTGTACAATTAGGCAAAGCAGGCCAGCGCTTAAGGCCATTTGTCATCCAGCGATTGTTCACCCTCCTGTCTCTCTAGCCAGGTGTTCTGAACAATGAGGCGATAATGATGTCTTCATGTGACCTGAGCCTGAGAACACTCGAGCTCAAAGAGGCCAGGCAGAATCCCTGGTGGAGTAAAAGGAGGACTGCCTCACTTTCTCCGTGTTTGCCGGTCTATTCGCTGTAAAAATTAAGGAATTTGACATGACTCGAAATACATTCCACGGAAGGAGAGTTCTAGAAGTTTGTGGTGATTTGTGGCCCCCGAAATTTGAGATTCAAGTGGGTGTGACTTTGGGAAAAGAGGGATTTAATGCCAACTGATAGGTGGAGAGAGGAGTCTGTAAGCGTTCGTGAAACTGTCTTAGCTTCTGGTTTCCCGTGACCTAAAGGGGAACCTCTCCCAGTTTTCAAAGAGATTACATACCGGAACTTCTGGCTATTTTGTTAAATTGTTAAGTATAGTCAAAAACGTTTCTCTAGCCCCAACCAGTGCTTACTTCCTCTTCCAGGTGTACACAGAGGTAATAAGAAATGCCAAAGGCCATCGCAAGGCTTCCTTAAAACTCCTCCCTCTACCTCCCCCCTCCCCCATGACTTTTCATGCTGCTGACGCTTTGGCCTATTGCCTTTGGAGCCACTATCTCCTCGGACACTCGGTGCTCAGAGAAGTTATTCCCTCAGTTTCCCAGGGTTAAAATGCAATTAACTCAGCTCTCCATCTCAGTTCCTTCTTGCCCTAAACGATATTGCCTTTTGGGCTTATTTTCACTGCGTTTCCTTTAACAACGCTCCATCTTTGCCTGGCCTACTGGTAGGAATCAGACTATTTTTCTCTCGCGTTGCCGCCTTTTACTTTCAGGATCCCTCACCGCGCATTCGCGCTCTGAACTATGCTGATGCCTTGTGGCAACGGATACTTTAATGTTATCCACAGATTGAATATTTTATACTTAGTTAGGATTTTTACCTGCACCTGACTCCTCTTTTGAGAATGAACCTAGCTCACTCTCTTCTCTAAAAGTGTCCCATTGGTGATAGGCTCGCCCGGCCTTTGTTAATACTAGGCGATCCCCCTTCCTGTCATCCCCCACCGCCCACGGCTGATGGGCGTGGGATCCAAGGCCATCAATCAGATTCCCTCACGGGGAAATGTGGAAAAGTACTGAGGCTGCTTGAAAATCCGAGCTGATGTCTGTAACTAGCTATGTGAATTTGAGAGCTGTGCATAAAGAAGCAGGAGTAGCCTGTCTACTGAAAGACAGAAGGAAGTGCGACTAGAGAATGCGGTACAAGAAGCACATTGGCTCAGACAGAACAAGAAAAGACCAGAAACCAGCTGACGTGACCGCACCCCAGTTCTCCCTCGACTCCTCCAGAGGCCAGCCACTCCTCCTACCTATGCTGACCATCTACGAGATTCCCCTCCGGTCTAATCATAACTTCTAAGGTTTTATTAATTCTTCTTAAGTTAATTTGAGAGGGGATAGTGTTGCTTCTTTTTGACATGAAGGTGAAAGTTTTAGTTGAAAATTTCCAGAGAGGAAATTGCCTTTGTTTTGGAGAAGACCTTAATGAACTAACGGCTTGGATGAGAAGGTGAGGTCCCAGGACGAGGCAACAAGGGAGAACTCTTCATTCTTCTGCATGAGCAGGATTGTTTTTTGTTTTTTTTGTTTTTTTTTTCTTCTGAAATAGAGGGAAAAAAGAGAAGAAACAGGCAGAGGAAAGAATAAACACCGCTGTTAAGATGGCCCCAGTCTGAAAAACTGCACGGAGTACGTGGAAAATTCCCCGGCGGTAGAGTTAGGCCACTTGAAGCATGGTGACGTCCAGTGTTCAGTTTGAAATTCTTTGTTAGTGCAATGCAAATGCTCCCCTTGTCTCCATTCTCGTCTCCTATCTTTTATATCTATACATGCTCTGTTTGCATGTGACTTTTTATAGAGATCAGGTAGTGGGTGGAGCTCCACCTGCTTATTATGATATAGAATTAAGTATGAGGGATCAGGAGCCCAGATGTAGAGGTAAGCAAGAGCTCTTGGTCTAACCTTTTCTTTTTTTTTTTAAATTTTTTTTAATGTTGATTTATTTTTGAGAGAGACAGAGACAGAATGCGAGTGGGTTAGGGGCAGAGAGAGAGGGAGACACAGAATCCGAAGCAGGCGCCAGGCTCCGAGCTGTCAGCACAGAGCCCGACGCGGGGGCTCGAACTCACGAACTGTGAGATCGTGACCTGAGCCGAAGTCGGACGCTCAACCGACTGAGCCACCCAGGCGCCCCTAACCTTTTAATTTCTACATGATGTGAAATAGGGATTAAAAGCCAACTTACTAGAACCCGCTGAACTGCGACCCACGTGTGCAATCGATGAGGACTGAGAACATTGATTCAGATACAGCTTCTCCTCCGCCTGCAAATTCATTTCATTGGCAAACTTACGAAGCATCTCCAGTTTGGCTGAAATCATTGTGGTTGTATAAATCTGACCCGAATCTAAAAGCGAGACACCACACACATTACTTGCAAGGGCTTTGGAGGTCTTCAGGTGAAACGTGCTGGAGAAGCAAACAAAATGAGGACCACGGTGGAACTAAATTTACCGAACGGCTCCATCAACTTGAAGCCAAGATACATTAGAACTGAAATTTCCTTTTTAAAATAGATTTTTTTTTTTTTGCTTTCCAAAGAGATTTACGCTAGCTTTCCTTTAAATAGCAAACCCATCTAATGCACTTAAAATATGATTTTGTTTTGCAAAACTGATTTACAAGTAACTTTTCAGGAACCCATCTACTGACTAAAGGAGGGGAATATCTGTTATGCAAAGCACCGTACTTAAGTACGTTAAGGAACAATCCCAGTCCATTATTTCTTAGCATATCTAGTGGGCACTTGTGTTTGTTTTATAGCTTTTTTCCCCTCTTTGATTTACATTTACGAGACAATCGAGGAGAGATGATGTGAAATGGTTTTTATTTTTATGAGCCAAAGGAACCGCACCAACCACAAGTAGAAGAATACAGCCACAACTGAATTATGTAGGGCTCTCTGGGCGGAGTGAAAATTAAAAGAGTATTCTGTCCCTACTTTCACTTCTTATGGTGAAGTCATGCCCTAAGGAGGTCCACTGAGCAATTCGATTGCAAAATACGAAGCTGTGGTTGCACCTACAGTTGCCGATGTGACCGACATAATCTGAAACCAATTGAACGTATTAAACTTCAGTTAAGTTTGAGGGGCTTCATTTGTGGTTATATGCCAACAACCAGTATGACCCCAGTCAGCCAAAATAGTGAAGAATGGCCTAATTCACCTCTTTCGTGACTTCATGATAGTGTCATAAGAGTGTTAACATTTAGATGTGCCCACTCTTCCTAAAATAATGTGAGGATCAAGGTCATGCCATATTTGTTTCTAGTTACCGAAAGCAATGCACAAGTGTATTGAATTGACTCCGTAAATACAATCCTTCCCTACTGCTATCCTACCTTGTCTGTATTACACAGACACACACACACACACACACACACACACACACATACACACCACCTCTATTTCTCAGATAGCACAAACTGGCAGCACATGAGCCAAGCCCAGCCCATAGATGAACGCTGTTTGGTTTGTATATTAGAGATCACATTGGTATTAAAGCCTTGGAATTCACATTTCTAACTCCTCTTTAAAAACAAAACAAAACAAAACAACAACAATAAAACTCTGGCTACATTTGGCAGAAAATCCACATGGCCACAATCAGCCGGAGCTGAGATGCAAAGTACCCCCCTGGGCTCTGTTGGCTTTGCCACAGTCCCCACCATACTCCATTAGCTTGCACCCAGCCCACATCACACATGCAGCTACTCTGCCTCTATAGGCCTCTATGGGTTTGCAACTTCTGTCCCCCTGTGTTTCCCTCCTCTGTGCCTTCTGAAAGTACCTTTCTCTGTGAACTTAACTAAAAGCTAAGCTGCTTCAATCGGAAAACCTCAGGAAATCCGAACCCCATTTCTACCTTTATACTTCTAAAAATTCAAAACAGCATCCCTGTATACAACTAAACCTTAAAACACAGGTGTGTCCCCCTTTAAAAACACAGACTTCGGGGCGCCTGGGTGGCTCAGTCGGTTGAGCGTCCAACTTCGGCTCAGGTCATGATCTCGCGGTCCGTGAGTTCGAGCCCCACGTTGGGCTCTGTGCTGACAGCTCAGAGCCTGGAGCCTGCTTCGGATTCTGTGTCTCCCTCTTTCTCTGACCCTCCCCTGTTCATGCTCTCTCTCTCTCTGTCTCAAAAATAAATAAAATGTTTAAAAAAAAACACACAGACTTCAATCACAAACTTATCTAGGCATTTTTGCTACAATAGAAGTTTTCATCTACCTCGTAGAATTTAATCCAATTGATTACAACAGTAACGATTGTTTAAACGATTCTGTTTTGGAAAGTAACACTGCGGTAGAAAAAGAAAATGTTGCTCGAATAACGACCATCTAGTTTGCTTTTTGTGGGTTTTGTTGTTGTTGTTGTTGTTGTTGTTGTTTTTAGGTTACAGAAACAGATTTCATTTTTTTTTAATATGAAATTTATGGTCAAATTGGTTTCCATCCAACACCCCGTGCTCATCCCAAAAGGTGCCCTCCTCAATGCCCATCACCCACCCTCCCCTCCCTCTCACCCCCCGTTACCATCTAGTTTGAAGAGCATGGTGCTTTTTTGAGTGTAAGAGCAGGTTAAAACGTGGATTGAAAATATGTAAGAGAAAGCCTATAGTAACAATAGTGCTATGTTTGGGGAATGAAGGCTATTATTTTTAGGAGAAACTCGGTATAATCAAGTGCTAGGTACAGCCAGTGCTTCTAAGGTTTTACTGCTATACGCTCATAGCTATAAAACACCTTGACTATCGAAATCCCTGAACCAAAAATAATAACTTTGTTATTGTGCCTCTGAAATGCATAATCCCCAGTCTCTTCTTTTCCCACTGAAGCAAGTGTTCTGTGATGCGTGCTTTACAGAGAGTTCTCCCATCGCCCCTTGGCAAAACATGACTCTATTGGAGGACAGGGTTTGCATCACAAAAATGTTATTTTTTACTCCAGTTAGGGGTTGTGAGAGAGTTTTATATTGAGATTTCCTTGGTATATTCAAAGTATACCTCACTGAGGAAAATTTATTTGTACCTATCTTTTCAGGTTGCTACGTACTTAGCAAAGTGCAAATGAATGACAGTGCTCTCCGAGGAGTCCCAAGTCCCCTGGAAACCACCTCCTTTGTTCTCACCAGGCATACGATGCAATGCACCACGATGATCCTATTTCAAACGAGGGAAGTAAGATTCTAAGTCATTTGCTGAGTTCCTATGGCAAATTAGGGAAAGAAACAGATTCTCTGGATTGAAGGCAAATAGTATATCTAAGTCCTCGATCTTGATTACCTCCAGATCTAAAACTCTTTGTAAACCATTTTAACATAAATTTGTCTGCATGGAAGGGCTACTATAGTTGTCGATCCCGTACACAAGTGGGAAAAAAAGGGGGGGCTTTGAAGACGTCTTTGCCTGGAATGGAATCCAGCTGTGTGATGTTAAGTCTCCTCAAATCTCAATATTCCCGGCTAGAAAGTGGGTGTGATGATCCTTCCTCATTAGTGTTGACAGGATCTAAATAAGAAGATACACTGGTTAAATCTGTGAGAGCAGACTAACCTTCCCCTAAGTCGGTAGTTAGTGAACGACTTCCTCAGCAGTTAGTTACCCTAACTAACTCACTAGTTCTCGAACGTGCATCAGAAACACCTGAAGGGCTTATCAAAATGCGGGTTACTAGGTCCCATCCCCAGAATTTCTCATTCGATATCCTTGAAATGAGGCCTGAGAGTCAGCATTTCTAACGGCTTCCCAGGTAACCCTGATGCATCCAGGATACACACTTTGAGAATTCTTGCTTTAAGACTGTTGCCAACTCACTAAATATAATGCCCGGCACAGCAGGCCCTCAAAAACAACAAAAAAAATCAACATTATTTCATTATTTATTGAAATCCTGTGGGCAAACACAAAATTACTCACAGGTTTTCTAGCAGGAATTCTAATAAAAAGAAGGATGAAATAGCAATATCAGATGTACTTTAATCCCTAGTTTATTCAGTAAAACATAGATTTGGCAGAGTAATAAGTTATTACCTGTTCAAAGCAATATGCTGACTCCGTCATTGTTTCCCATTTCGGTTTCTACAGGCAATTCTGTGATTTCTCAATTCTGGCAATTCAAAGGAACTCACAAAAGATAGGTCCACCTACTTTACTAAAGAGAATCCCTTGATATCGATGACACTTGATGGCTTTTATATTATGAGCGCGCCAATAACTCTGGCATTCAGAAATGATAATATTCCCCTTTCCTACACCACATCAGGAAGCCGCGTGCGTTAAAGAGCGTTTAAAAACCTGCATGTCTAAAGTTGAAGCATGACTAATGCATTGGAGAAATTGTTCAACAGCAGTTCATCCTGGTAAAAATATTACGTCTGTAGCCATGCCAAGGTTAGTGTCGGGTCAGGTTATCTGCGATTCAAGCGCCAGATGCGTGCGTGTGCGTGTGTGTGTGTGTGTGTGTGCGCGAGCGCGCGCGCGCGCGAGCATGTGGGTGAGCGCGTGTACAAGAAGTGCCCCCTGGAGAGTTATGGACACTCCCAGGCATGACTTTACAGAAAGTTTTCCTTACAGAGAGCTATGTTCAGCTCTCTGGGTAACTGGGGGTAATTTTGTGCCCTCTGCATTCCCTCCCTGTCTTCTCTTGACACTCTTTGTTGCGCTAGCTACTGTTTTTCTCCGACCCGCTAGGTTTTCAATAAGTTTCCTGTTGTGCATTGGGATAGCAGTGTTCATGGAAAATTGCTTTGCCTAGGTGATCTGAGCCAGCTCCCTCCCACCTTTCTTCTCCTTTTCTTTTTCTTTTGTAAATAACTTAGAGACAAGTAACGAAGTGCGTACGGTGCAAGAATTCACTCCCGAAGACTCTAGACCGTTCACGGACATTTTGCATTTAATCCCAGCTTCGATTTCATAACTGGCGCTCAAAGCAGAAGCACAGGGGTCTGTGCTTGAAAAGACATTTTAGAGCCTTTCATTTTAAGATTTCGAAACCATTAACCAATAGACCCAAGATGCCCTCAAATTCATACGGAGAACTTGTACAGTACGCTCTTCAGAGAACTTGGGGCGTTAAAGTCAAGACTGGTTTGATAACTACTTGCGAAGGTAACAAAGACTGAGATCACAGTTTTTACAGGAGCCAATTGTTTATAAGAAAACCTTGAGAATCCCTAGGTCGTTCCCCAGCCTCCAGACAGGACTCTATCAAAAAATGTCACTTCTGAAAAAAATACCTGCTTTGTCAAATTATGTGATTGATGGCGTCTTAACTAGCACGTATGCACTATTTTAAGCTCTTTGCACGTGTCAGTTCCTTAAAACCTCCTAAGGAACCTGTGACTTAAGTTTTATTATCATCCCCACTGTCCACCTGAGGAAGCCGATGCTCAGAAAGGTTAAGTAACTTGCCCAAGGCCACACAGCGTGTGAGTGGCAGGGCCAAGATTTGAACACAAGTATGGTAGGTCAAGAGATTCTCATAGTGAAAGCTTCTGAGGACAGAGGGGAAGGAAGCCCCCCAAAACTCCTCCCAAACTGCATCATGGGAAGCAATAACATTAAAAATAAACATAAAAAGCCCTAGGCAAGTCTCTTTTCACTTGATTGGCCACCAAATCCCTCTTGAGTCCCCTCAGGAGGTTCCTCAGAAGCAGCTGATATGGACAACAGGAACCACCCAGAATCAGCTGTGCTTCCCCCAGGTGACCGGTCAGCTGCCTCACCTCGTCGTCTTAGGGCCTAAATTGTGGCAAGGACCAGAGGCCACCACTCCCGGCGTCCACTGCCCTCACACCCCTACCTTCCCATCTCACAGCTCTCGAGGTGGAGGAGCACAGAGAGGAAGCCACCAGGAAAGGAAAAACTTTCCATTGTACGTTCCTCCGACCAGAACTCCATCCCCCTTGGATGATAGCTTCACTGCAAGACCTGAAGATGCAACTTAGACCTTTCCAAATCACCAGAAAATTCCTGCCTGAGTTGAGAACAACGAGGAAGGTGTCATGTCAGCGACACAACCAAAGAAGGGGGGGGGGGAGGGGGCTGGGGTCCTCCATTCATGTCCCCTGAGATCATTTGCATAGGTCGGGGTCCCCAAAGGGCTCGGTCACTAGGGAAATCGCTTTGAACCCAATTCCCTTACGCCACACGCACTGACGGAGGGCCGAGGCCGGTCATCCACGGGGAGCGAGAAGCTTCGACTTCTCCCCGCCTTGTTTTTTCTCCCTGCGGCGGGAAACAGTAACCGCCCGCCCGCCACTCCTCCCCAAGGGTGCCACGCGAGTTTCTGGGGTATGGAAAACGCGGGACACGGAGTTTCCGCAGAGGCCCGGGCCTTAGAAAAACGCCTCCACAGGCCGCGGCCGGCTGCCGGGGAGCCCCAAGGAGCCGGCCAAGACCCAGACTCCGCAGGAGCGCCCTCGTCTCCAGCTAATGGCCCGCTTTAATTCCTCTCCTTCCCGCCCCCCGAACACTTTTAAAGCCGTGTTTCTGGAGTCCACCCAAGCTCGGCAGAATTTCCAGATCCGCGAAAGCGCAGCGCGCAGGCAGCCCGTTTCCTCACAATGCTGCAAAGCTTCAGGGAACACATTTTGTTATTTCCACGTTTATGAGCGGAGCCGGAGCCCCAGGCCTGACTCCTGCCCAGGCCATGTCCCCCCCCCCTCCCCGCCTGGGAGCCCCGCAGGGCTGCGGGGAGAGGGGCTGTGGAGGGGAGGGGGGTGCTAAACCAAGGAAGGAGCACGCTCAGACGAGTTAATAAAAATAAACGTTGCCCTGGCATCTGAGCTCTCTCTAAAAGGGACTGAGGTCATTTGCAAGAGCCCCCCACCCCCACCCCCAGGCAAGACTCTTCTCGTGATAACGTCCTGGCATGGGTGCAGAGAAAGCAAAGTTCTGAGAAATGGGGCCCAAACTCAGCAGCACAAACTCGAGATGAGCCCTTTCTTTCTTCCAGTGACCCGAAAAATAAGGCACAGAAACCACACAGTATTTCAACCACGGTGAAAATGCTCAGCCCTTACAGACACAACCTCCTGCAATGGTACACAGGCAAATGTAATCAGGGCACAAATTATTTTTGGACAAATATGAGGTGTCAGACTCATTTAGCATGTGTTAGCTACCAGCAATGCGAATACAGATAAGACGTGGCTCCAGCCCTTTAAGGAATTTTTTTTTTTAAATCTTTATTTATTTTTGAGAGAGAGAGAGAGAAAGAGACAGAGTGTGAACATGGCCCCAGCCCTTTAAGGAAATTTTTTTTAACCTTTATTTATTTTTCAGAGAGAGAGAGAGAGAGAGAGAGAGGAGACAAGAGTGTGAACGGGGGGAGGGCAAGGAGAGGGGGACACAGAATCCAAAGCAGCTTCCGGGCTCTGAGCTGTCAGCACAGAGCCTGAGGCGGGGCTCGAACCCACGAACTGGGAGATCATGACCTGAGCCAAAGTAGGATGCTTAATGGACTGAGCCACCCAGGTGCCCCTGGGGGAACAAATTTTAAAAGGTGAGTCAACAACAAAACAGGAACTGGTGGAGTACTCGTTCCTATTGAACTAGTTCCTATTAAACTGTGACATGTTGGTGCTGTCAGTATGGCTGTTGGTGCCATATACATGGGAACTAGAACTTATTATTCCTATGCATCGTGATGTCAAGTAGGACTTTACCTGTTGCCCTGAGATTTCAGCTAAGGCCCAATCTGAGCACCTAGGGGTAAAACTCCGTACATTCTAGTTTCAAGGAATTATGGGCTAGTGACTTCCTTATGACTTACTGAAAAGCACCAGAACGGAACCAGCCCTACAGACAATAGCTCTTTCTCGTTCCACTACAGACCCTATGAAAACAGGACTGAGGGGCGCCTGGGTGGCTCGGTCGGTTAAGCCTCCAACTTTGGCTCAGGTCATGATCTCACGGTTTGTGGTTGCAAGCCCCACACGGGGCTCTGTGCTGACAGCTCGGAGCCTGGAGCCTGGAGACTGCTCCGGGTTTTGTGTATCCCTCGCTCTCTGCCCCTCCCCTGCTCTGTCTCTTTCTCTCTCTCTCAAAAATAAAAAAAAAAAGTTAAAAAATAAATAAAAGCTATAAGAAAAAAAGAAAAGAAGACTGAGGGGTAAGAGGAGGTAGCATCTGTGGGAGGGTAGCATCAGCGAACACCCTTTTCTTTGAAGAAGGGTTTTACAGTGCTTCTTCCTAGTGGGAGAGGGAGGAACCCCTTGCAGGACCCTGTCGTGCAGTACTATGCTCGGGCAAAATCTGTAATGATTTGGAGGAAGAGAAGCTAGAATCCGAGCTCCCAAATTAGGGAGCCATGCAGTGAGAAGCTTCCATAGGTCCTCTGAAGAGCTCAACCCGCCAGAGCAGGAACATTTAGATATCAGCAACGCAGAGGGACCGTCGATGGATGCCACGATCGACCAGTCTCACCAAGGAGATGTCTGCCTCCCCATCCCCCCTTCCCACTCTGACAACAGATGGAAAGGACAGAGAAGAGAAAGAGGTAGGGCGATCTTATAATTTGTTATGCAAGCCAAGACAAGTCTGAGAATTAAGGGGGAGTGCTATTAATAACTACACCAGAACAACAGGTACAAACATGAAATATGCCTGGAAAACTGGGACGTATGATCGCCATGGTGGGGCAAAGGGGTATATAATAAGAAACTGTGGTGTCACTCCATTTCCGGTGATCCCCACTACAACTTTATTCACTCAACCATAAATAGGCTTCACTTATGCTGGGAGAGAGAGGAGCAAGTTTGAGACTAAACTTTAAAAGTGAACAGAACTGGGTGGCTCAGTCGGTTAAGCGTCTGACTTCAGCACAGGTCACAATCTCGCAGTTCGTGAGTTCGAGCCCCACGTCGGGCTCTGTGCGGACAGCCTGGAGCCTGCTTCAGATTCTGTGTCTCCCTCTCTCTGCCCCTTCCCTGCTCATGCTCTTTCTCTCTCAAAAATAAATAAACATTAAATTTTTTTTTCAATAATAAAAGTGAACAGAATGAGATTTAGCTAATGACAAAAGTGTCTGAAATTGATAGGATCTGTCCAAAAGGGTTCTAAGAGAACTGTCTGCCACCCATGGGGAAAGGTGATTTTCAACACAAAACCACTGGAGAACTGGGGGAAAGAAAAATCACGTTTAGGTGGGACTTCAGTAAATCAGTTCTGAATACATTAAAAACCACAAAAATACTCATTGGCCAAACAGGGCAGTAAATGTAGTCTAAAGGAATATAAATGTTCACTGATAAATATAAGGGCGCCATTAATGAGAAGCAAACAGCAGCGTGTGCAAACGTATTCCTTAAACAATGACCAAGACCTAAATACGCAAAACACACAGTAAAGATGCCCAAGCCGGCAAACGCAGTTCAAACTCTAGCCTTTTCTGTTTCTCACTGGGGATCTCTACATGAGAGATATAACCCTCGAAGTTTCCATTTCCACATCTGTAAAGTGAGAATCATATAATTGCCTCCAAGAGTTGTGAAGTCATATAAAAGCATTTAAAAAGAGGCTTGACACCGAGGGCTACTTGTGTTCAACAAAAGCCAGTCTTTGGCTTCCTTGTCCTCGACTTTCCCATAATAATACCCCACAATCCTCTGGAGACAGAACAGAATACTATGCTTTAAAGCACCTAGCACAGGACCCAGCACAAAAAATATAGATTCCCTTCCTACCCAGATTGCTGAACTACCATGCAGCTGGTCTCTTAACAGCACCTAAACTACGTGCCATTTCTTGTCCATTTCATGTATTCCTACGTGGTCTAAGACCTTGGAACTAAACTCATGAGTGTGGGTGTGGCCTTGGGAGTAGAGGGAAGAGGAAGTTGCAGTTCCTCAGAAAAAGTACTCCCCCTTCATGTTCACATCCCGCCATCAACCCAAGAAGGAAGATGGGTGAAAATGATTTATGCTGAGGAAGGAAACGGATCAGCTCTATCGGATTCCAGGAAAATGAAATTAATATGTATGCTTTCTTCTCCCAACAAAATCCCACACACGGGCAAAACTGGTTCAGGTACAGTCACTTTGAGTATACAAAGGGGAAGTAAGATCAAACAAACAAGCAAACGTATGGCATTCGACCAGAGAACTACGTGGGGAAGAGGTCAGGCCTTCTTGGTGTTGGAGATGGGTGTGGGGATGTATGGATGAATGCAACATGAATGAAAATCTGAACTCTTTCTTCTCGTGGGTCTACTTGGCCATCCTTTGTACATTCACCAGTTATTTGGTATTGAACAGTGGCCATTCATCTAATTATCGAATAACATTTGTTGAGTAACTATGGTGTGCCAGATACTACACATACTTTGGCACATTCCAGTACAGATATGGCTCTGTAGGGCATAAGAGAGGAAATGGTTGGTTCTATCAAGGTAGGACTCGAAGTAGAAGCAACTCCTAAAAGAAAGACCATTAACCAGTTACTGTATTAAAAGGTGACAAGGCTTCAACTCATTTATAAATAGCTTATGAGAAAATGGCACTGCTCGATTCACATGTTCATTTTGATTTTAAGGGTATTATTGGTATTACCTGGTTAAGGTATCACACTGTATTAAATGTTTGGTGGCCCAAACTGTTCCACACCATCTACCTCTGTGTGCATTTATGTGTCTGCGGTGGGAGGGAGGAAGAGTAATAGGTCATCATAAGATGCTGTAGAGACACCTGAGCCTTCATTAATTCTTATTCAGATGGGGAGATTGATAAAAGTAGAGAGGCCTTTTGGTCATCAAAACTGAATTGGAGCTCAAAGGAACATGATAGACATCCCAGAAATAAACCCATACTTAATGTGGTACATTAATCTATGATAAAAGAATATACAATGGGGAAGAAACAGTCTCTTCAATAAATGGTGCTGGGAAAACTGTACAGCTACACACAAAAGAATGAAACTGGACCACGAAAATACACAATGTACTCCACATACACAAATTAATCCAAATGGATTAAAGATCTAATGTGAGACATGAAATCATAAAACTCTTAGAAGAAAATAGGCAGTAATCTCCTGGACATTGGCCTTAGCAGCATATTTATGGATATGTTGCTGGAGGCAAGGAAAACAAAAGCAAAAACAAACCATTGAGACTACGTCAAAACAAAAACCTTTGGCACAGCGAAGGAAATCATCACTAAAGAGTCAGTTTCATGAATGGGAGAAGATATTTGGAAATAATATATCTAATAAGGGTTAATATCCAAAATATAAAAAGAACTTACACAACCCAATACCCCCAAAAATAAATAATCCAACTACAACTTGGGCAGATGACCTGAATAGACATGTTTTCAACAAAGACATACAGAGAGCCAGAAGACACATGAAAAGATGCTCAACATTACTAACACCAGGTAAATGCAAAATCAAAACCACGATGGTCTAACACCTCACACCCATCAGAATGGCTAGTATCAAAAAGAGAAGAAATAACAAGTGTTGGTGAGGACGTGGAGAAAAAAGAACTGTAGCACATTGTCGGTGGGAATGTAATTGACAAAACCACCGTGGAAAACAATATGGGGTTTACACAAAACAGTAAAAATGGAAATACCATATGAGCCAGTAATTCCACTTCTGGGCATCTATCCAAAGAAAATGAGAACAGTCGCTTGCTGTATTCATGGCAGCATTATTTACAATAGCCAAGATGTGAAAACAACCTAAGTGTCCATTGATAGATGAATGAGTGAAGATGTGGCATACATAAGTATGTGTGTATATATGTATGTATGCCTATGGGTAGATGGATAGATAGATAGATAGATAGATAGAAGAGAGATAAGTCTTCTCTTTTTGACTTACCTCACTTAGCATCATATCCTCTAGGTCTATCCATGTTGTCATGAATAGCAAGATCTCATTCTTTTTATGGCTGAGTAATATTCTATTATGTGTGTGTGTATACCAAATATACATGTGTGTATATATGTATATATAGTAATAATATACATATATCATATATATGTTATACATACATATATAAATATACACATATATATGCATGTATGGTATTTGCCAAATATGTTGTATGTTGTCATGAATGACAAAAATCTCATTCTTTTTTGTGGCTGAGCAATATTCCTCTGTGTGTGTGTGCGTGTGTGTGTGTGTGTAAGCCACATATGTATGTATACTTACATATGTATATATATGTATATACATATGGTATATGATATATAGTAATTATATACACATACCGTATATAAATATATACATATATGCATATGTGGTATGTGGTAAATATGTGGATATATATGCAGGGTGTGTGTGTGAGTGTGTGTGTGCGTGTATACACAATGGACTATTATTTGGCCATAAGAGAGAATGAGAATTTGACACTTGGGACAACATGAACGGGCCAAGAGGATATCACAGTAAGTGAAACAAGTCACGCAGAGAAAGACAAGTGCCATATGATTTCACTTATATGTGGAATCTAAAAAACAAAGCCAATAAACAAACAAATAGAAACGGACTCATAAATACAGAGAACAAACATGGTTGCCAGAGGAAAGTGGGGTAGGAGACTAGGTAGAATAGATGAAGGGGATTAAAAGGCACAAACTTCCATTTCTAAAACAAATAAGTCAAGGAGATGAAAAGTACCTTTTAGGGAATATTATCAATAATATTTTAACAACTTTGTGTGGTGACAGACGGCAACTACACTCACAGTGTGGGCACTGCATAATGTATAAGATTGTCAAATCATTATGCTGTGCACCTGAAACTAATATAACATCGTGTATCACATATACTCTGGTAATAATTTTTTTTAAAAAACCAGTAGAACTTGGGGTTACTACTGGCATTTAGCAGGCCAGGCCCAAGAAGGTTAAAAGTGTTGTGGTTCACAAACCTGTCTCAAAGAAAGGAGGGTTGGTGGAGAAAAAGGAGATTTCTTAACTATTTCAATACGAACCGTATGGCAGTTGGAACTTAACATATAGCATCTAATTTAGTCTTTAAAACAAGCTGTGAACTCTTCCATCAGGTATAGCGATAGCTCCCCCACTGAGAGATTCTTCTGAGTCTAAATCAGTGTCCATCACCAGATTCTTTCCAACGGACGAGGCACTTCTTTCATATTGGTGCCTGAAATTGATTGAGAAAGGATTTCACAGACCATTGAGATTTTTTTTTTTAAGTTTTTCAGGGGGAATCATCTGCTTTCACCATCATTTCATAAAACAAGGAACACTGAAACATCAAACAAAAAGAAGAACATAATCTCAGAATGAACGGTGGTCGGTATTGAATGCATGTAGTGTTATGAAAAGCTCAGTGGGTTATTCGTTGCTCTCGCTCCAACCCGAAGCACTGACAGCCTCATCACGGTCCATGTTCCATCTGTGGATCAGCATTCGGTGACTGCTGACCTAAACGTCTTGGGCAATTTGATCTTGCCAAGACTACTTCTTACAGAAAGAGGTAAAAAGTTGAAGACCAATTCCTAGCTGGGGGAAGGCAGAAAGGTCCCAAACCAGTGACCCTGAGGGAGTCGGGTGGGAATTGGCAAAAGGCCAAAGGCGAGTAGCCATCTTTGAAAGTGAAGGATATCCAGGGTTCCCTGGAGCTTTCCTCTACTTTTTAATAGGATTATTAGAATTAGAAACCTATCCTCTGGAAAATTCACGCCTTAAGAGTACTGTTTTCTTCTTCCTATACTTTGTCAAAAGCTTAAAGGCTTTTCTCTGACTCGCAGTCTTTTGTGATTTCCCCTGAGCTCCCCTTCTTTCTTTCCACTCGTTTGTTCCTCTCTCCTCCCCTCTCTATAATGGCAACGTTTCCTTGGTCACCTTGTGGTAGTCTTCTGGCACACCAGGAGCCTCTTAGAACTAACCGCAGTTTAGTAAAATCAGTCAGTCAAGGTTACCAGCAGTAGAGGTAGAATATACGAGCTGCCGAACCAAGAGGCCATGGCTTTCAGAGTACGTGGGGGGATCCTGGTTTTGAATGCTGAGAAGCCAAGAACGCTTCGTGGTGGCTGTTACTTAACCTCTTTGAGCCTCAGCTTCCTTATCTCCAGGATGTGTTTAGCATTACCCAACTCACCGGGATGAAAATGAAATAATTGTATATATCTGGCATAAATTGCTTTCAAGAAATGCTAGTTTCTCCTTCATCTCCCTTTTCCCTCAACTTCAGGGTTTGTCAAGAGTGTTCTGCCATGTGCCTATTTGGTAGGTCTTTCCTAGGCTTTTAATTTTTTCATCTCCTGTCACCGTACGCCCACTGTGACAGAAGAGAAGCAGGCTATAGTCCAGACATTCAACCAAGACCTACTCATTTGCATAAGTCATGTTCAGGCACAGCTAACAATTGACAGCCTGCTTCTTGCCTTTCAGGTATTTTCCCAGAAGAAAGACCCTCAGCTTCAGCTCAGCAACCTAAATGAACCATTTTTAAGGGCTCATCTACCTGGAAGAAAGACTGAACTGGGGAGAATTCAATATGATTTTATCTGGATTGATACGATCTGGGATTTCTCTGTTTGCTGGGGTTGAAGGTTGCTCTTTGTTTTGGATGTCGGATAAAAACGCATTTAAAAGAAGTCGTCACTAATTCAATGTAAAGGAACTAATTCTTTTCTTTCTGCCTATATTTTTCCTAATGAGAAACAGTGAATCGATACCCAGTTCTGGTGGAGAAGCAGTAAATCTTGGCAGTTAGCCGAGTCGTTTGGGTTTAAATGCCAGCCCTCCTAATTCTTAGGTGACTGTGAAAATTATTCAGTTGCTTTGTGCCTCGATTTCCTCACCTGCTTAATGGGATAATAATATTTACCTATGAAGTCATTGTTGGGAATCAAAAGTCAATACAAGGGTAGTATTTTTGGGATATTGTTAGGCACATGATGTGTGCTCAGAGATTATGACCATTAGTAGGTAGCAGCTTTTCAACAAACAATTATGAGTATCTACTAAATGTTAGGCACAGCCTTAGAGACTATGAAAGATTAAAAAATGGATTGCCACCTCTCCTTTGCTTTCAGAGGTATTACATTTAGGGAATGAGGGAACCGTGGAAGACTTTTTAGCTTACAAAACACTTCCCACAGGCAAGTACTATGATTATTATTATCCACATTATTTTGCACATGAATAATGGGAGGCTCAACATTAAGCGTCTCGCCCAATGTCACTTAATTAGAGAACATCAAACCAACATGCTTTCTAGGATCTGGGACTCCAAAAAACTCACGCGGCTTCACTTTCAGCATGTTGTGACTCACAAAATGTCTCAGAAAAGATCTCACTCTCTTTTATCTTTGTAAGAATTTAGGGGCACCTGGGTAGCTTAGTCAGTTAAGCGTCGGACCCTTGATTTCGGCTCAGGTTGTGATCTCATAGTTGTGGGACTGAGCCCCATGTCAGGCTCCATGCTGACAGCATGGACCTGCCTGGGATTCTCTCTCTCTCTCTCTCTCTCTCTCTCTCTCTCTCCTTGTCCCTCCCCCTCTCACTCACATGCTCTCGCTTGCTCTCACTAAATAAATAAATAAATAAATAATAAATAAATAAATAAACCTTAAAAAACAGAATTCAGTTGGTGCCTAATAATTCAAGTGAAGCCTTAACAGTTCTACAGAGGATCTTTAGCCCCAGTCGTGCGGGGCTCAGTAGCCCAGGGCATTCTTCCACTCCAGGGACAAAGCACTGGCAACAGAAACATTGCCTTGTCTGGAACCACTGTCAAAAGCCTTCCTTGCCCACATGAGGCAATCGACTCTCTAAAGGAGCATTAAAGCTTTGGATCGATATGGAGATTGAATAATTGAGCCTTTAAATTGTTCCTGTCTATGGGAAAAGAAAATGTATTTATTGATAACAGCAGAAGAAAACACCATGATAAAAGACGCAAGATTAATGTGCTGTTTCTTTCGGTCTCTCCAACTAATGCTTTCGCCATCAGAACAACCCCGGCGTCTAACACAGTGCCTGGCACAGAGTAAGGGCTCAACAAATATTTGTTGCATGAATGAATGACTCTGTCCAATACAAACTATTGAAAACATCTTACAAGCCAGCTGTTGACATTTATTAAAATGAGAAACATGGTCAGCTTCTAGGAATACTTTGTAGAATTGCAGGGGTTAATCCTAATCTTCTTCCTTTGTTTTTCGTGTTTTAATTCTGAAGAGGAAGGTAGCAGGGCAGAACTTAAAGCACTGGATGAGGCATCGGCAAGACGGGGTCCCTGACGGTGACGTTTTGTGACATGGAACATGTTAACACATCCTCTTCAGGTCTCGGTTTTCTAGTTTGTCAAGTGCAAGGGCTGGGCTAGGTTAACTCAGCTCTCAATGCCTGTCTGTTCATTCAAGGATAACTTTAGTATTTGCATAACCTGAAAACTTGGGATGAAAAAAATGCTTGATGAAGGTGAGTTAGGCAAACGCTGTCCTGTGCAGCTCTATCCTTCACAGGTGACTTCTTTCTGGAGGTTGCTCTGCCCGACGGCCCTTGCCCAGTGAAACCTGCCCTCATGATAGATTTTAGTTTTGTATTAGTTATCAGTTGCTGCATAACAAATGACCCCAAAACTTGATGGATTAAAAGAGCAAATGCTTAGAGTCTCACTGTTTCTCTGGATCAAAAATCTGGGCATCAACTTAGCTGGGTGCCTCTGGCTCAGGGTCTATCATAAGTTGCAATCAGGCTGTTGGCTAGGACTGCAGTCACGTAAAGCTCAACTGAGGCTGAAGAATCTGCTTCCAAGCTCACCCACTTGGCTGTTGGCAGGCCTCACCTTCTTGCTGTGTGGACCTCTGCATAGGCGGAGTGTGACATGGCAGCCGGTGGTCCAGGAACGGAGAGCCAGAGACTGCCCAAGACGGAAGCCATGGTCATTTGATAACTACGCTCGAAAATGACATACCATCACTTCTGCCGTATATTATGTGTTAGGATCAGGTCAACAGATCTAGTTCACACGCGAGGGTCAGGGATTACACAAGAATGTCAACACCAGGAAGTAGGACCTTGGTGCCATCTTAGAGACTGCCTACCGCAGCTATCATTTACACGCTAGTGTGAACGTTCGATGTCTGTATTAATCAGGGCATCATAGTCTGTTCGGGCTGCTACCGCAAAATACCACAGACTGGGTAACTTATCACCAGGAGAGATTTATTTCTCACAGTTCTGCAGGAGTTCAAGATCGGGGTGCCAGCATTGTTAGGTGAGGGCCCCTGGGTTGCAGGCTTCCTGTTGCATCCTCAGATGGCAGAAGGGCAAGGGAACGAGCTCTCTCAGGCCTCTTTTCTAAGGGCATTATTCTCATTCATCAATCACCTCCCAAAAGGCCCCATCTCCCAAAACCATCACACTGGTATTAAGAGTTCAGTATAGGGGCGCCCGGTTGGTTCAGTCAGCTGAGCGTCCGACTTCGGCTCAGGTCATGATCTCACGGTCTGTGAGTTCGAGCCCCACATCGGGCTCTTTGCTGATAGCTTGGAGCCCGGAGCCTGCTTCGGATTCTGTGTCTCCCTCTCTCTCTGCCCCTCCCCCACTCATGCTCTGTCTCTCTCTCTCTCTGTCAAAAATAAATAAACATTTTTTAAAAAGTTCAGTATATGAATTTAGGGGGGGACACAGATATTCAGACCATAGCACGGGCAATATTTATTTTAATTCTGGGATACCAGTGTCTGACCACTCTACAAAAAAATTAAGGGTATTCCTTGAATGCAGGACAGAAGTTAGGTGATAAGCTAGGAAATAATGTGGAAATGGGGATAGAGAGGATATGGTTCCCATTAAAAGTGAAACCATACGGGCACCCAGGTGGCTCAGTCGGTTAAACATCCTACTCTTGATTTCAGCTCAGGTCATGATCTCATGGTTCATGAGTTCAAGCCCTGTGTCAAACTCTGTGCTGAGAGCTTAGAGTCTGCTTGAGAGTCTCTCTCTTCCTCACTCTCTGCCCTTCCCCCACTTGTTCTCTCCTTCTCTCTCTCTCTTTCTTTCGCTCTTTCTCTCTCCCTCAATAAACACATACACTTTTTTTAAAAAGTAAAACCATGGGGCGCCTGGGTGGCTCAGTCGGTTAAGCATCTGACTTCAGCTCAGGTCACGATCTCGCGGTCTGTGAGTTCGAGCCCCGCGTCGGGCTCTGGGCTGATGGCTCAGAGCCTGGAGCCTGCTTCCGATTCTGTGTCTCCCTCTCTCTCTGCCCCTCCCCCATTCATGCTCTGTCTCTGTCTCAAAAATAAATAAAACGTTAAAAAAAATTTTTTTAAATAAATAAATAAATAAAAAGTGAAACCATAGCCATATTTATGAGTCCTACCATATGCTATCAACATGCTGGGCACCAAGCAGATAGGGCTATATAAACTTTAGACTCCTTCCCGAAGGTACTATGTATTTGCTCTTGGCTACCTCCTCCAAACCTACACAACCCCACAAAGAGAATGAACTGAAACAATCTTCTCAAATTTGATGACTAGAGACAGAATATTCTAGTGAATGGAACGCAGATCTCTTGCATCATCCCAGTCATGAGTACATCATTTAAACTCTCTAAGTTTCCTCATCTGAAGAAAAATGGTAATATCACCCAACTTATCTATTTCACAGATGTACGATGTACAGCTATTTCTGAGAAAGGGCTCTACAAATTAAAACACCATTCAAATTTAAGAATATGTTATAATTAGGGGTTATAATTAGCGGTTGAGCGTCGGACTTCGGCTCAGGTCGTGATCTTGCGGTCGGTGAGTTCGAGCCCCGCGTCGGGCTCTGTGCTGACAGCTCGGAGCCTGGAGCCTGCTTCTGATTCTGTGCCTCCCTCTCTCTGGCCCTCCCCTGTTCACACTCTGTCTCTCAATAATAAATAAATGTTAAAAAAAAATTTAAAAAGAATATATTATAATTATACAATTTTTCTTGGGCACAGTGAGAGAACCAAGTCTTGCATGCAAACTTAGATGCCTCCAGAGAGCACATCATTCTTATTGAAATGCGTGAGCCCATCCACCAGGAGCCACTGGTCAGGATCGCTTAAACTGTGCTGTGGTAACAAACAACCCCCAAATCTGTCTGGCTTACAACCAGAAAGCATCAGTTCTCTCTCACACTCTTTGTTCATCCCAGGCTGACCGATGTTCTCCTCTGCATCATATCAATTGAATGGGTCCCGGACTAATGAGCAGTCATAGGGCCACGCAGCGGGGACGGGGAAGAACAGAAACACACTGGCTCTTTAATGGCCCAGAAGTGACACATACCATTTCCCCTTTCACTGTGCTGTCCAAGAGGAGTCCTGTGATGGTCAAGACTGGCTCCAGAGGGTAGAGAGTCGATCTCCTCCTGCGCCCAGGAAGACAAGTACGTTGTGAGCTTCCTTCAGGAAGAAGCCCTACTGTCTTCCACCCTGCCTTCTGAGAAAACAAGGAGCTTGTATTTTCAAGCTACAGGACACAATTAACCTGTGACACCGTTCTAATTTTTAGGCAAAGCCCTCTTATTCATGAATCATCTAAGATTCCTTTTTTTCTGCATAATGAATGCTTATGCCAAATGGTTGTTGATTTAAGAAAATACAGGGTTTATAAGCCAATCTGACCATCAACTCTCCCTGCAGTATGTCCCTAACTCATATATTCACGGAGGAGTGGGGCTGTGTGTGCCTGCGCTTGGGACGCTGGGACATGGACAGGCGTGATTGGCCTAAGGTCAAGTTTAGTCAATGCTTGTAAGTTTCTATTTGCAAGGTTAATGACGTAGCACCTAATTTAGCAGCAATGAAAATGGTTATAAATTTGTTAGTCCGGTCGCATCTGTTTTAGATCGGCCTTCGAATCACAGACTACTCACACTGCCTCCCCAGGCTTCCTCTCCTTTGGATTCCTACCACCATGCTAATCCACATGAACACTGAGCGGAGCCTCCATTCGTTCTGGCTTCTAGTCCCAGTTCTGCTATTAACTGACTGCATTGCTCTGGGAAAGCTGTTCTACCTCTCCAGGGCTTATCTCTAAAATGAGGGAGCTGGCTGGCAGCGTTCCTTCCAGCTCTAACTGCTTACGGTTCTAAGTCAGCTGTGAAGCCAGAGAGAGAGCCTTTGTATATTTCCCCCTTTTTCCCTGAGTTGATCAGCAACTGAAAGAGCTATCTCAGCAAATGCAGGGCCTCCTAACATACAACAGAATGCCTTTGAAGGTTACTCATATTTCAGCACCTCTCAATCGACCATTTCCTCGGGCTGCCTCCTCAGCTTTGGGGTCCAGAACCTCCGCAATAAAGTGCAATTTACGTGCATGGTGTTTCAATACCTTGTTCCTGACTTAAAACGGAGAAGCATAAGCACAAAAGTTGAAAACTGTTCCTCCAGTTGTATCAGCTACGGTTTTAAGAGGTTTCGCTGCGGTTGGTGTTGTTGCTGATCTTACGCAGAGGCTAAGAAAGTAACTGTTATGACTTTTAATTGTTTATTCTTCTAAACACTTTCTACAGCCCCACATGTAAAATTCGTAGATTCCAACATTTTGGAGCACTTGTCTAAAGAATAGAGTCGTGCTCATTTATACGGTTTTGCTGACATGAGGTCACGGAGGAAATTACTTTTGTAGAAGAAAAATGCTTTTGGGGTGCCCAACTATATATAAATAGCTTTCTAAAATGTGGCTTCAGGGACAAACTAATGTTTTGTTTTGAAATGTCTTCAACGCCTTGAAAATGGTTGCTCTCAGATGTACAGCCGTTCCTGAATTTTCTGAGTAACTCGGAAACTCTAAATACCTGAGAGTCACGTACATTTTGATTTGAGCCAGAGTGACCGAGTCACCTTGAGCAAGTCACATCAGCACGCCGAGCCTCAGTTCCTTTGTCAACAAACTGGAAAGAATATCTACCTAACAAATCACTGCAAATAGTAAAGACATTGACATAAGGAAAGCCCAGAGTATAGAAAGGATACACGACACATGACCACTGTCTTCATTCACACAAAACTGTCAGGGTAAGATTCGTAGCGTGAGGTGAGGTTTGCCATGTTGCACGCGGCCACCCATTCCAAGCATGTATCAAAATATGAGGTCAGACATTAAACCAGCAGGAAAGGAAAAAGGATACCTTGATTTAGGCAAATAGATCTCATGAGTCGAGACACCCATATCTTTGGATTTGGTCACAATCGAACAGGAGGGTTTTGACCTTCCTTTCAATCACTGTGTTAGTCCTATTCATTTTTTATTTACTTTATTCTCTGACTTACTGGTTCCATAGTATACACAGAGCTATAGTACATGGCTAGGCCAGACAAGGAAGGGATGGTCCACATGGAAAATAATGCATACATAACTCCTTTTGCAACTTTTATAAACAACTTCAGCGATTCATTCTCAAGGATCAACCATTTCATCATCGTCAAATGATGAATCCGAGAAAGGTTCGTCTAGTCACCTGTTATATCTGAATTAGGCCATAAATCATCTTGTGCCTTCGGTGTTCTTCAATAGAAACCCAGAGAAGACAATGAACAAAATAAAATTTCACCCTGGCAAAGTTCTATCTATACCTCGATTTAAGATCCAAAAAAAAAAAAAAAATTCTTTCCTAATCTCCATTGGTCATGTTTCATATTTATCTTTATTCCGTGTCTTTAGCTCCTTCCTTAAATACCTTTGTAACTGCTGCCACCATTTTCTGAGCCAAAGAACCAGACCACTTCTCCACATTTGATGTCGTTTTACAAAGCTGAACTCAGAGCTTTATTTCCAAGTCACTCTTTATTCTCATATCTTAAGATTTCTTACTTGGCGCACCTGGGTGGTGGGGTGACTGGGTTTCTCGGTTGGATAAGCAACCAACTCTTGGTTTCAGCTCAGGTCATGATCTCACAGTTTCGTGGGTTCAAGCCCCGCATTGGGCTCCACACTGAAGTGTGTGCCTGCTTGGGATTCTTTCTCTCCCTCTCTCTCTCTCTCTGCCCCTCCCCGACTTGTGTTGTCTCTGTCTCTCTCAAATAAATAAACTTAAAAACAAAGATTTCTTACTTCAGTACAGTCACTCCTGCTTGCCTTTTTTTTTTTTTTCTCTCTCCTCTTCCCAAATTCAGTTTTGTTTTCTCAGGCCCCAACCACAGAATCTTTGTGCTGGAAGAGATCTCACATATTTTATAACCTGCTTCCTATGCATGAGGAAACCAGTGCCCTGAGAAATTCCATGAACTGTACTTTCAAGAGCCCAATCCTTTTCAGTAGGAACCAAATTCGACTTGTCTTCTTTCCGGCAAAATAGAAAAAGTATGAAAAAACTACTTACTTTAAGTAGAAGAGGTAGTTTTGATCCTTTAAAGTATTTCCTCATTCAGAGGGTGCCTGGGTGGCCCAGTTGATTAACCTTCCAACTTCAGCTCAGGTCATGATCTCGCAGTTCGTGAGTTCAAGCCCTGCGTCGGGCTCTGTGCTGACAGCTCAGAGCCTGGAGCCTGCCTCGGATTCTGTGTCTCCCTCTCTCTCTGCCCCACCCCTGCTTGTTTGCTCTCTCTCTCTCTCAAAAATAAATAATACATTTTAAAATTTTTTAACAAAAAATAAAATTAAAATAAAATAAAATAAAATAAAAATAAAGCATTTCCTCATTCATGAGATTTGGAGGTTTGAGTTGATGAGCAGCATGGAGGGGAATCAGGGAAAATTAAATACATGGCATATAAATTTGCATGTTAAACATCTATGCTTTCCATATAATGTAGTCATTTAATCTATCTAACGGGAAGGGGAGATATCTGACGGACTTATTTCTTTTTGCCAGAGTGCCACCTTACAGCTGTGGTCTTGTGGTAATCTGGCTGGTACAATTAGAAACCAAAATTAGAAACCAAGCAACCACAAGAGGAAAAGCCTCTGGAACAACTCTAGGCTGACCCAGAATCTCCAGCCAAGGACACTGCAGGAACCCACACTTTGCTGCACATATGGTCCCCAGCCTGCAACGAACTCTCTGAACAGTGGGGCAATCCCCACATACCTCACATGCATACCTGGAAACCTTCATGCTCATTTAACTGAGACTTTTCAACAAATCTCAGAGCAAAAGAAAACTAGATAACCAGTTACTTAACTCAGGGCCATAACTCAACTCATCTTTGGGTGTCATCAACAATTCTACTGCCTGAGACACCAGGAGAGAAATACCTGAGTGTTTTTCATCAGAACCACTGATATGAGCTTCCCTGACATTGAACTATGGGCTTTATTGTTATTTTAAAGAAAAATTATTGTCAAACGCATGGATTTTAAAACATCTGTTTTCATTCTGAATTCCTTTTCCCCAAAGATGTTTTATCAGTAAAAAGTGCCATCGAAGACGCAGGAATTCAAAAATATTCGAAAACTCATACGTGCAAAATAAACGAGTTGTCGAAGTCACGGATGTGGGGCTGAAGGAGACGAGGTTGGAAACCAGTTCTCCTGGTGATGCAGCCTTAGGAATGGCAAAGGTAAAAAAGGACCCATTGAATTTTCTCTTTCTCCCCAGTCATGTAGAGACATAAGGATAAGTTCCAAGGTTCACCACCAGTTTAAAATGATTTCATTATGACTCTGGGTTGTCTGAGATATACATCATTATCTCCCAGGGAGCCACAGTGAATTAGAGAAATACTTTGGAACCCTGGACTCCAGAACTCCAGCCCCTCACGGACCAATGACACTCAGCTGGGTCAATAATACTCGCTTTCTAAAAACAATACAGGAACGTGATACTACCCCTTTATTAAAAGAGCCTTTTGAGCTGGTCTGTTTATGTGAATTAAAAACAACAACAACAACAACATTGTGTTGGTGAGTTATGTTACAATTAGTGACATTTTAGGAAAGAAGGCATTCAGGACGTGTATTTTATGGCCACGTCACCCGGAATATTATTGTGAGTGATTTATCAACAATCTGCTCGAGAGATGGTAGTCTTCTTCCTTATTTTTAGGAGCGTTGGGGGTGCAGACTAAAGCAGTTACTATGTGGCCAGAGACTGACTGATATTTTTATTATATTGCTTCCCCTTGCAGCCAAATAATCTTGAGTAAAAAGGGGGGACAGGGTAATGGTAAGAGAACAACCTCACTGCCAAACATAGAGCCTTCTCTTCATAGACAGTTTCTCAGTGTGAAGGGGCATTTCCTAATGTGACTGGACGTCGAGTCCGCTGAAATCACGATTCCCCTGTAATTACAAAAGATACACACTGTGGCTTTCAAACCACAACATGATCACGTGGAACAAAGGAACAAAGAGACCTGGGGGCTAGAAGCACATGAAATCTTGGCTTTTTCTTTATCACAGCAATTAAGTAGCCACTAAGCACCACCCTGACGGCCCATGATTTTGACTCAAACCCTGGTGACATATGGGTTCGAAGGATGCCACTGGAATCCACCTTCCGCCTGTTGCTTATCATGTGTCTCTGACGGTGCGTTTTAGGCATAAAGCTCCACGACCAGGGACGGACGGGCTCCGGGCTCTGCCTGCCCGGATCCTAACGAACTTCCAAGAGCCAGGGCTGGCTTGAGAGAGTGTCATTTGGTACCCTTGCAAGGATAGGAGGCAAAGGCTATTTTAAGAACGGTATGGTTTGGGGTGATCTCTGTGAAGTTTATGAGTAGTCAGGGAAGAGAACATAAAACTTGCTGGACACATGTAATTAAAATACAGGGTAACTAAATTCATGTGTAAGTAATAGGAGAGCACAGCGGAGCCAGGGGATCGTAATAAGCATCCCGGTTGAAGTGAAAAGCAATTTGTGGTGGGGCTTTCAAATTCCTACTTTAGTGGACAGATTTGGAAAGCTCACCAATAGTCTTCCTGGCTGGGTAGGTTTACGTCCATGGGCCTTTCATTTAAAAAATAAAAAAAAAGGTCTCTAAAAATAGCAGTTGGGTTCGGGGGGTTTTGGGGCGGGGGGGGGGGGGTTGTTGTTTTCCTGCAGGAGAAATCACAGCTTCATAAATGCATCCATTTCTGGGGAGCAAAAAGCAGGCTTCAACAGTGATCAGCATGACTTTGCCCCATCCGCGGTGAGGCGGCAAAGTTACTGGGCCCTACACGGCGTCGTCTCCCACATGTCCCCTGGGCCTCTCAAGTTCCAAAGCCTATTCTACATGCAGATTTACAAACTGGAGACAGTGGGAGGGGGGAGGGGACTTTACAAAAACCACAGATGTTACTTACTATCCTCAAGTTTGCAGGGTCGTGGACCAAATACGGGTCTGATGAGCCGTATCACCCCCTTTATCCTGGGGCAGTGCGGTATCAGAAAACACCCATTCCTTCCATCCGGAAGCGGCTGTCGGGCTGGCCCCCCTGCCAACCGTGTGGTGTGATACCACTATGTGGCCTGGTGCCACATAGACGGGTTGCCCGTTGTCTCCAATAAGCCCTCTGAAGTATGGGGCTGGCTGGGTGGCTCAGTCGGTTCTCAGGGTCGGACCCTTGGTGTCAGCTCAGGTCGTGACCTCACAGGTCTGTGGTTTCCAGCCCCAATTCAGGCTCTGCGCCCGGCAGCCCAGAACCCGCTTGGGATTCCCTCTCTTCCTCTCTCTCTCTGCCCCTTCCCCCCTCCCACTGTCTCTGTCTTTCTCAAAAATAAATAAATCAACTTTAAAACATAATTAAAAAAAAAAAATCTAAAAATGAAACAGATCCCAAACAGGCACAGACCAAATTTACAAAGCCCTTGGGCATGGCGGGAGAGAGTAAGGTGGGAACAGAATATGAAAGAACAGAAGATCCTCCGCGTGGTTTCACATGATAAGTGGTCTGTAAAAAGAATTATCATGGACAAGAAAAAAGCCCCAGTCATGGGCCACGGACCCCAGAATTTCAATGTCTAAACCATACATGTATATTTTGGGGAGAACGATCTCCCTTCTTCTTAAGAGAACCGTTAGCTTAAACCATAAACTGTGCCAAATAGCAGAACATAAGAGCGTGAAGGGTCTTACACTTCACCCCGGCTGATCGCATCATTTCGCCTCCTGGGAAGAAACATCGAAAGATGCAGAGCAACTTTCAAAAGTACAGACCACTCTTCCGCGCCGGAAGTCGAGTATCAGGGTCCAAAGAAGAGCGTGAGTTCTGGACCACAGAACTCACAGAGAGATCTGGTGTCAGATCCGGGGTCTGTCACTTCTTGTCCCTTGACCCTCTCCAAGTCCCTGTTTCTGTACCCGTCAGGTCAGGATAACGAGATCGAGGTCAGCCAAGGCAGCTCGGCCATTAAGTGTGGCATCAGCTCCTGCCAAAGCGGCATTAATAAGAAGAAATGTGTTTGAAGTGGGTAAGACGAGAAGATTCAGGGGGAAAAGAATAATAACGTTTAGTGGATTGGCAGAGAAAGAAAAAAAAAAAAAAATGAAGTGTTCTGCTGCTGAAGTTTTCCCCAGAGCCCCGGGGTTTCTCAAGCCCGTCTTCCAAGACCACAGGGGCAAAGAGAAGCTGGAAAGGCGGGATTCCAGGACCTCCCACCCCACACCTAGTCCATTCTCAGCCGGAGACTTTCCCCTTTACATACTGAGCTTCTGGGTTACCCTGTTAAAGAAGATACAGAGAGACGTAAGTGTGTATCACACCCCCACCCACCCACCCACCGCTACACCCCAATTCCTTCTAGAAGGTACAGCGCACACAGAACTGAATGTACAAAGCTGGGCAGCCTCAGATAAGCCACCTCCCATTTCTGCACCTCACCTCCAAGAGGAAAGGTTTGGACCGACCACCCCCCTCACCGCTTCCCCCTAATGCAGAGCCCCCTGCTTAATGGGAACAAGAGCTCCCTTTCCCTTGCAGATAGAGAGCAGCCATTGTCATTGTGTCCCCACCCCCACCACCCCCCCTCCTGCGAATCCCCATCCCCCTGCACATGCAAGAGACTTAGACACAGCCACCCTGCCGCTCACTCCTCCATGGCTTGTGAGGTTTTTCAGGCAGCCTCTCTTTCCCCTGAGGGCTCTGAAGAAGGAGAGGGAGGGAAGTCCAAAAGGAGCCAGGTATTTCTCCTCGCTCTAACTCGCACTCGTGCCCCAGACACAGTCCTGGCAAGGAGAGAAGGCATGGGGCCCGCTCCGCCTGTGGGGGAGGCAGAGTGGCTTTGCACAACCCCGAGGACCGTGGCCATGAACTGCCGGCCGCCTGTGTTGGTAGAACGCAGACACTTGAATAATGTTGTGCACTTTATAGCTTCTTTTATGCTAACAGGCCTAGGGGTAGCAAAAGAGGGCAATGTACCATGGTCTGCTAAAAGCCTGGCCATTTGATTGCTTCATAATTTCTCCATTCGTCTCATTGGGAGTGCGCATTCGTGCAACCAACCTGCCCGTTCTCCCTTAACAAGCTCTCTGGTACAGACCGGAACAATCCCCCATAATGTAAACAGCCTTCTCCTGCGGCAGAGAAAGCAAGCACACAACACGTTTTTAACACTCACAGATGTAATTGCTTTGGACTTTCCACTCGTGGTATCGCATTCCTCCATTCCCAGGACTCCTCATCAACGGATATCTTTTAAAACATGCTTTCCCCTATTGTTTCCTCAAAACCACTGCATGCGCATTCTCTGCACACCTGCTCTGCACAAGGCTCCACACCAGAGGATGCAGTCTGTAAGACTGGGGCTTTGTTGGGGCGCCTGGGTGGCTCAGTCGGTGGAGCGTCCGACTTCGGCTCAGGGCATGATCTCGCGGTCTGTGAGTTCGAGCCCCACATCGGGCTCTGTGCTGACAGCTCAGAGCCCGGAGCGTGGTTCGGATTCTGTGTCTCCTCTCTCTGCCCCTTCCCTGCTCATGCTCTCTCTCTCTCTCTCTCTCTGTCAGCAATAAATAAACATTATTTTTTTCTTTTTTTAAAGACTGGGGCTTTGCCTCCAGGTAAAGGAGCGAGGTGAATGTGGTTTTGACTTCAGTTTTCCACTCAGTGGCTGTGCGACCTTGTGACCTTGGCAAGTTAGTTACCCTCTTCCAAGTTTTGTCATTGGCAAAGTTGGGGTCCAAACTTTATCTGCTTTCCAATGTAGATATCCAATAGGATAATACGTGTGTGTGTAGGGGTGTGTGTGTGTGTGTGTGTGTGTGTAGAGAGAGAGAATTTAAATTCTCATCTATTCACTGTTCACCCCATCCACCGATCTTCACCCCTCTCTTTCAGACCAGGCATTCTTCACAAACTCTCAAACACAGATACACCCCAAGGAAAAGAGAGAGGGAGGGAGAGTGAGAGGGAGCAAGACGGGTTTCCCATCAAACAAATACAGACTTTATTTCAGTGTTTCAATCACTTCCCAGACGAGGGAGACCCTCCCTCTATTTTTTGGAGTTTCCCAATTTGCGCGATGTGGTAACTAGCATACTTGTGTAGAGAAGGGATGCAGAGTAGATCATACCGCATTCCCATCAATCTGGGTAAATTGCCAAATGTCTATAGAAATGGTTTAAAATGAAGAAAAGTCTCAAAAAGAGATCCATCAAGTCACATGAGGGAAATTTGAGGGACGCCAAATCAAAAATGACAATGAAAATTATGTCCTAGAGTCGACAACCAACTTGATGAGTTTATTTCGCTGCGTTGACAAGATTGACCATTTGTTCATAAAAAAAAAAAAAATGCTAGATTGCAAATGTCATGAGAGTCATGGGACCATTTCCCGAGAGCCATCAAAAGTGGGTAAACGAGGGATGAGCCTCCTTTTTGAATGAGTGAGCGAAGAAGCTGATGACAGACAGCACTAAAAACATAGGATCCTGAATAGCTTCTTTACTTTGCGGAAATGGTCAATGGTGGTGAATTAATAATGGGTGGGATGGTGAAATCTGAAACGGATAAATTATTGTAGAAGGACAGAGAATGACCAAAGGGTAGGTGTTCTACTTAGCTAAGCCTACAGCTAGGTATTTTCAGGAAGCTAAGAAACTAACAGAGCTAAAAGGGTTTGTTTGTTTGTTTGTTTGTTTGGGCGTTTTGTTTTGTTCTGTTGTACATCTGCTGGAGATCACAATCATTCTCAAATTGTTTCTGTCACTCTTCCCAAACCAAGGTGTCCCGGAGGGCAAGGATCGACTATAGTGTCCCAGGGTCCAGACCAGGCCCAGCTTGCAGGAAGCATTTAATAATGATGATGACAAAGATTATGATGGTAGCAATAAGAAGAATAATAGTTACTGCAACTGAAGTGACAGTATTTAATATTTATTCAGCTCTTACTATGTTCCAGACGCATTTCTAAGAAGTATATACAATATATATGCATATATACACACACACATACTCACATTTAATACTTATAAGCTCCCTCAGTAGAGGTAATACTAGTTTTCTGGGATTTGCAGAATTTAATTTAATATCTTCATATCTTTTTTTTTTTCTTTTCCTGAGAATACCTAATTCCTTGTCAGTCCATCCTTCCACTACCAAGGGCCATGTTTGTCTAAGTCAGATCATAGCGAGTCTCCCAAGGGAAAGAGAAAGGACCCTGGCAGCAAGATGGCGACACTTCCAGGTGGAATGAGAAGCCAACCTTTTCTGCCCTGAAGACTGAAAGCCAAAATCATTTAATGGGGGGCTGTCCCTGAACGGAGGGACCACAAGCAATTTTCGTCTTGTGTGTGTGTGTGTGTGTGTGCATATATTTTTTAACTATCAAACAGTGAACGTGTATTACTTCTAAAATACATAAAAACATTGAAGAAGCATTCTTTTAAAGAAAGAAAGATGCCATAGTCAATGACATGAATTTGACTCAACAGCAAAATACACGATGCCGGGACACATCACAATCTGTGTCGCAAAGGAAAGACAAGGAGTAATGTCATTACAAACACTGGCCAAGACTGACTTGATTTTTCTGTCAAGTTTGAGGCCTGGATTCTCTGAGCCCTGAATATGGTAATAAAAATGAGTTGGGGGAAGAAAAACAGGACCTCTCTAGAAAGGTTAAGAAAGCCGGGATGAAGGAAAATAAGAGAGACAACTTATCAACTGAATTCAAGTGTATGAAAATGGTCCTAAAAATGACATCGGCCAGCTGTTCACCATCTCCATTTGGGACAAAAGAAAGAAAGAAAAAAAAAAACAGTCTCACATTGCAGTGAGAGTTGGTGTTCAACAAGACGACCTTCGTGAAGATAAATGTGATCGACACTGAGAATCGATAGCTCTGTATGCTTAATATTTAAAACTAATACTTAGGGCGCCTGGGTGGCTCAGTCGGTTAAGCGTCAGACTTCAGCTCAGGTCACGATCTCACGGTCCGCGAGTTCGAGCCCCGAGTCGGGCTCTGGGTTGATGGCTCAGAGCCTGGAGCCTGCTTCCGATTCTGTGTCTCCCTCTCTCTCTGCCCCTCCCCTGTTCATGCTGTGTCTCTCTCTGTCTCAAAAATAAATAAAGGTTAAAAAAAATTAAAAAAAAATAAAAATAAAACTAATACTTAAATCTAATATAAACGGGCAACTCTTTTGGTCTGCATGTGATGGTTTTGTACGGAGCCTGACGCATTACCATCTTGCGATTCTAACCTCGCTCTGGTGGACTTAATCGACTGCATTTGCCTACGAGCGAGGATAGGAGAGCTTCCTGCAGTGCTGTAAGCAAAAGGAAGTTTCTTCCTGGTGTGTTTAAGAGTTAACTCAATTGTGACCACATTACCATGTCACTTATGAAACCCTTGAACAAAACAATGGCCTGCAAAATGTTCCCTCTGAAAGAAACCTTGTAACAGAAACTATTTTAGAATAATATTGGACCTCCGCTCATGTTTTCTCTCTTGCTGAACTGTATTGAAAACTAGAATTATAATTGGACATGGTGGAGTCATTCAACTGGAACCCATTAAATTGATGTTGCCAAAACCATGGTATTCTGGTTTCCTTTTTGGGGGTAAATTAAAAGAATATCCATGTTCCTGAACAAATAAACTCAATAGATCTAGTTTCCTACATTTCATATTTATTTAGTATTTAGTCAACGAATGTTCATTAAATGTATTACCACGGGCCAAATATTTATGTGATATTTCACAATATTTAAAGAATGTTCCTATGTATAATCTTATCTGATCCTTCCAGTAATATTGCCAAGCAGGCCCAGAATATTATCATTTTAATGACTCTGAAACTAAGGTTCAGCAAAGTTAAGTGCCTTACTCATGTCTACCCAGCTCATAAGCGTTTAAGACTAAAACTGGGGCCATAGGACTAATCTTCCACATCTTATTTTATTTCACCATTCCGTCCTAGACTCTCCATCCTTTATGGGTTTATAGAAGACTTGGTGACATACAAATACGTCCATAAGGCAATGCGAAGTTGCAGGAACCCATATAATCAAAGGCCTAAAGAGTGGCATAAATCAAAAAGGCTGCTAGAATTTGGAAGGTTGAGAAATCATGGTGGCCGAAAAAGGTCAAGGCTTGCTGAAGGAAACGGGACTGGATATCCGAAGATATGGATAATGCTTTATAGGCTAAGAAATAAAGGGGGAAGGGGTATCTGGGTAGCTCGGTGTCTTAAGCTTCCAACTCTTGAATTTGGCTCAGGTCATTATCTCACGGTTCGTGAGGTTGAGCCTAGCGTCAGGCTCTGCACTGTCAGCTTGGGATTCTCTCTTTCTCTCCCCCTCTCTCTCTTCCTCTCCTCTCCTCCCCTCCCCTCAAAATAAATAAATAACCTTAAAAAAAAACTTTTTCTTAAAAAAATAAAAAAAGAAATGAAGGGGGAAAATGTTTCAGGGGAAAAGACTGGCAGAAACACTCAGTGGGAACATCACTGGGGTTTCAGAGGACCATGAAGAGATTAGCAAGAGTGCAGTGTTCACACAGGCAGTGGGAGAATTTTGAATGGAGGCAGAACTGATATTGACTGAACATCTTACTCAAGGCACTTTGAAAGCCTGATATCACTTACTTCTCAAAGTACCCTCGAGGTGGCTATACTGCCTATTTTCCAAATGGGGAAACTGAGGCCTCAGTCGTGTTAAGTGGTCTCTCAAAGATCACATAGCTATTGTGGTCAACTGCAAAAATTAAAAACTGAGGAGCACTTGGGTGGCTCAGCTGGCCGAGTGTCCAACTTCACCTCAGGTCATGATTTCACGGTCCATGACTTTGAACCCCACATCAGGCTCTGTGCTGACAGCTCAGAGCCTGGAGCCTGCTTCGGATCCTGTGTCTCCTTCTGCCCCTCCCCGCTCATGATTCCTCTCTCTCTCTCTCTCTCTCTCTCTCAAAAATAAACATTAAAAAAATAATAAAAATAAAAATAAACAACTCAGCACACTTTCCTGCTGCCCTGGAAACCAGTCCCCTTTTCAAGATGTCTGTACCTCTCCTTCCAAAAAAAAAAAAAAAAAAATGCAGTCGATTTCTTCATCCCTTGAATCAGGACTGGAATCGTGACAGAAATGTGGCAAAAGTCATTACATGACTCCCAAGGCTAGGTCTTAAGAGACCTTGCCACTTTGGTTTTTGTCCATTGAAACATCACCCTAAGGCCACAATAGAAGGCAGCTGGCCTAGACTCCTGCCCGAGGAGAGGCCACACAGAGGAGAGCTGAGGCACCATAGCTCTTCTTGCCAGACAGCATATCTTGCCAGATACGAGTGGGAACGTCTGGGACTTTCCGGTCCAACCATCTCTCCAGCTGAATGCAACTGCACACATGAGCCCAGCTGAAACCAGCAGAGAAACCACTCACCCAACATGCGGGACCATGAGAAGTAGTAATTCCTGTGGTTTTCTTTTTTTGTTTTTTTTTTTTTTTGGGGGGGGGCGGGGGTGGAGGGTCAGTGGTTTCTTTTTCTTTTTTAAGTTCATTTATTTATTTTGAGAGAGAACGAGAGAGAGTGAGCGGGACAGGAGCAGAGAGAGAGGGAGAGAGAGAATCCCAAGCGGGCTCTGCCCCGTCAGCGCAGAGCCTGATGCGGGGCTGGAACTCACCAAGCGAACTGTGAGATCATGACCTGAGCCGAAGTCTGACGCTTCGCTGACTGAGAAACCCAGGCGCCCCTAGGCCAAATTCTTTCTGTCATACAATGCCACTTCCTGAAATTTCAGCCTAGTGGAACTGGACTCGATCCAGTTATTAAATAAGAATTCTTAAAGTATTTGAGCTATGGAATGAGATGGAAGAGAACACACTGTAAAACAATTAGGCTGGCACTCTGAACTTCTGGAAAAGAAAGTGGAACCACTTCACAAGTGATTGCAATAATCCAAGCTCTCGGTTAGTAAGTATTACAGAGGTAGCTTGGACTGACAATGCTAATTGCCTACCTCGCCTTCTAGTCCCTCCTTCTTTCGTAATGGGACCCCCCAATGTTCTGATCACATGGCCATCCCGAATAAAAGCTACATTTCCAAACCTCCTTTGCAGTTAGCCATGGCCAAATAGTTAAACTACGGCGGAAGTGTTACATGGGAGCTTCTTTTGCCCTTATCTTCCTTGCTTTGTCCTAGTACTACAGCCTGAAGCACAGATATGCCGACTCACGCCCAGCCACCACCTTGGATCCTGAAGACAAGGGCCACACAACACATATGGCACAGCTGAGAGATTCCTGCATCCCAGACGTCCCCACAGCGCCAACCCATACCAACGCTCCTACCACTGCTTTATTTCTGTGTCAGAAAGGGTGGACTATATTATCTCAATTAAACTACCATCATTTTGGAGTTTTGTCGTAGGCAATCTAGCAGCTATACCGAGAAATCCGTGCAGGGAAGGAAGCACCAAAGAACCTTGGGGTCTGCTCAGGGAGAGGAGACGAAGGTGATGACCACAAACAAAAAAGTTTTGAGCCTGGATGAGTGAAGTCACTATCGCATTTTCCCTCTTTTCACTAGTCACTTCCTACTTCACAACCAACATACCAGGGAGATCTTAAATCACGGGACTTTGCGCAGGCAGTCTTCTCATTCTGTGCTCTGAACCCCACAAGGACAAGTGCAGAAGAACTGCTGATTCCCAAGGGCCGCCAGGTTGAAAAAGTTCATGGTATGCCTAGGATGGTCATAAGAGAAAGCTGGTCAAGGTCAACATTTCAGTTTCTGTCTTACCAGAAACCGAACTGCTCTTATCTCAGACACACTGTAAAACCGTATCATTTCATAAAAAAAACAACAACAAAACCAAACACGTTAGCTGGGGTGGAAAGAAATGGTGCTGAAGGTGACTGGGACACATCAGTCAACAAAAGAAACACAGACATCTGCCTTCATGGCGATCACATTCCGGAAGGGAAAGGCCGACGAAGAATACACATGATCAGTAAAGTCACCGACATGCTGAGTTGGTGATACCTACTCTGTAAAAGAGGAAAAAAAAACAAGTAGGACCAGGAATGTCCTCAGTGGGAGTGGGCAGGGGGGAGCAATATTGAGTCAGCAAGATCCACACTTTGCTGGTAGACACATTTGTAAGAGTATATGGAACTTTCTGGAAAAGAAGTTTGTAAACATCCAAAAGAGTGGTGTATTCCCTCAAGATTAATTTGCAGGAATAATAAACGCATTTAACTCTCTTTGGGTCAGTGAGATTACCTGAGTGGTTGATCTAAACATGTATAAGAATCATACACTTCCCACTGTAGAAAAACAAAAAGCCCAATAGAATTAACATTCCCAAAGATACTGTTTAACAATTAAAATCATATGATAACTATAATCACTTTAATACAGCTCATGTTTTTTGAGCTCCTACTGTGCTAATCGCTTAACAGAGATGAACCCTCAAAGGAGATTTGGGTAGCAGGACACGTACTGAAGCACTTTTTAAGAACAGAATCAGAGGGGCGCCTGGGTGGCTCAGTCAGTTAAGCGTCCGACTTTGGCTCAGGTCATGATCTCATGGTTCGTGGCTTCAAGCCCCGCGCAGGGCTCTGTGCTGGCAGCCTGGAGCCTGCTTTGGAGTATGTGTCTCCCTCTCTCTGCTCTTTCCCCACTCATGCTCTCTCTCTCCTTCAAAAACAAATAAACATTTAAAAAAATATTTAAAAAAAGAACAGAATCAGAAATGTGTTCTTAATTTCCACAAAAATGTGCGCGTGACTTTTCACGTGTGTGTGTGTGTGTGTGTGTGTGTGTGTGTACCAGCCATGTAAATACTGGGGTATGCTTGCCTTGGGCACCGAAAGAGTTTTATAAATATTTAGATGTCAGTTGGTTAAAATGGCATTAACCGAAACCTCTTTGAATAGGCTCTGGGATGGGGGATGGGTTGTGGCATAAATGTATTGGCTGCTATTTAAGTGAAAAGAATTGCAATGCACCGTAATGTTCATTCTAATCAAGTGATGCTCGAAGATTGAATTCCCGACTGTAAATGTGGTGCGCACATTTGTCTCTGAATGAGACTTTGCGCCCCAGCTGTTGAAACATTTGTGGGAAGGTGAAAGTTTGGTGAACTAATAGATTCCTGCGGCAGGGCATAAGCTTCATGCAGCAAAAGAAGTTTTCCTTGAGAAGACAAACTATCGCATTCTTCATATACGCACAGTCATTCAGGGTCTGCCCAGAAGGGTCTTGGACAGTGGAGAAGACGTATCTCGGAAAGAAAAGCAGTTTCTCCTTCCGAAACAGGGGTCGCTTAGAAAAGTAGAATTGCGGGCCACCCTCGAGACAGTAGCCGAGAGTACATCAAGTATTTTTAAGCAATCATTTAGTTATCCTGAGATACTATTTTTATCTGCAGCAACGGCACACAAAAATAGATAAGCGAGGTTGGTGATAAAGTCATCACTTAATCTCTTCGGAAATGATGCTGGGTTAACTTGACCCCAACTCTTTGTAGAATAAAGCCAAACCAGTCTAAAATTTAAGTAGCTCATCAAAAAGTCCATGAATTAGTTACTGCTAGAATTAGGGTCTGGGCCCAGGACACCCAGTGCCAAAGCCAGTGTGTTGAACCAGCATCCTTACCAACACATACACACACAGAGGTTCACACTCACTACATACACACACACACACACACACACACACACACACACACGTACGTACATGCTTACTTACTTTATGGAGCTCTGATTGACCCAATTATCATTTTTCCCCTTTAAGCACCCAAGATTCCTATAATACCTAATTTCTGGACTGTTGTTTGGACAAGCAGCCTCCGCTCCCCGTTCCTTTGATGACAGTACCCAGAACTTTCTCTTAGAAACAACCTTCTCCCAAATGAACTTCAGGCTGACTTCTACTCTAGCTTCAAGAACATGATCGCTCCGGTCTTGGCCAGAGACCTGCATTCCCCTGGCCACAGAGTTGGTTCATGGTTGTGCATGTGAACTAATCTAAGCCAGACCTGGTGAGACATTTTCTGGGGCTACTAATGGAAAGCCAGGTTCTCTCTCCATGCAGACATGAAATTGGAAAGGAATAATTCAGTCATCATTGCCGGCGTATGGAGTGTGAGAAAGAAGCCAGGTGTAGACAAAAGCAAAAACGGGTCAAAGATGGAAATGGACCAGTTCCTGGGGATTTTTGAGTCCCTTGGCTCAGACAGGACCAAAGCCAGCCCGACCCCCACAGTTTTATGTAAACTTACAAAACACCTTTTCATGTAAGCCAATTTAGACTATGTTTTCCATTGTTTCCAACAGCTAAAACCCCAAGGGATACGGTTCTCCCTTCTAGGAAAGAAAGGATAGGAGAGGGATAGGCCCACTTAAGCCAGCAGAGCAGGGCTCAGAATCGTACAGAGGGGTACGGGGCAGAATATGTGAGTTCAGGGGCCAAGAAAGCTGCAATAAGTCATTCCTGAACCTCAGGCTCCCCACTGTCCAGTGAGATGAGGGCTCATTCTTCTCTCCAAGATCTCCATCTTTAGGCTCCCAGAGTTTTAGAAAACAGCAGGGAGCTCTAATAGTCTTATTGAGGCAAAAGTTTTGTTTGGCTGTGTGATACTTTCCCTCTCCCCCACCCCCTCTCTCTCTCTCTCTCTCTCTCACACACACACACACACACACACACACATACACACACATGCAACCTCCAGATCCCACTACAAAGGAACTCTGAGAGGAAACACCATGCCTTTTCCTGTTTCTCTCCGCTATCTCGAAATTGCACATAGAAAAATATCCCGACGTCACGATGGCTGTAACAGAATCCAGGCTAAATGCAAAAATCACAAAGCTGAGGCTGAAATAGACACCACATCCTTAACTCAATCTCACTGAATCTCTTTAAAACAAAATGAGAAAGGAAAGGACAAAGACAAATCGTACTGGGGAGAATGGTCACCTAAGTAAACCATCGAGTTTGGTCCGTCTGTCTTTTGTCAGTGTGGGCCCAGACTTGGCCTGTGCCGTCAATGTACTTCTGTTGAGAATTTTCATTGGCTGCGTAAACAAGGCATATCTTTTCATGGCAGCAATAACACACACACACACACACACACACACACACCCCACACTACTGCATTCTGGCTTTTCTATTGCGCCGTCCCAGACAGCGGCCGAAAGGTTTTGAGGTCTGAAAGACTTAAAGGGGAAATGGTGTATTTCCTGAAATGAGGGCATCGCACTGCCTTTTCTCCCCCCATTTACCTGTAGCCTCGGAGGCTTCGAGCACAAACCGAGGCAGACGAAAGCCAGGGAGCCAGGGCAACTGCCCAGCAAGGGTTAAAACCAGATCAAAATCAAACGGCACGCTTCACCACGTCTTCTGCATGACTGATACTGCAATCGATCTGCAGCGGTTCATTTTCTCCCCGGAATCTCTGCCTACTGAGAACAAATACAAACACATGTGGAACCAATAGGAAGCAGACTAAGGGCTTTAAGAGTTCTGCACCAACCTGTGTCAGAGAGCTCTCACTTAGCAGATGGGGCAATTAATAAAAGAGTCAAGCAGTATGACTCTGTCAAGGTGCCTTTAAGTGCTAACAATCCTCTTTTGTCTTTCTGCTGTAGAGTACAGATGGATTCTGATTCGGAATAAGAACTGTATTGTGCCCCAGTTGACTCCCGTACGGTGTCCCTGTAATAACAGAGGGCCAGGTGTCCTACGTCTCCCGTTTTAAAGACAAACATGATACTGATTTTTTCCCCCTGCTAGCATTTTAAGTGCTGATGGGACCACTAATCTGAGGGAAATTTGACTTTATACATAAATTGGCCTTTCAAAAGTATCTGAAAAGGAAGGATTTGCCATCAAAGTATCGCCACTTTGTGCACACACCTTGCTACCCGCTGATGCTGATCATAAACGTATAATTCTTGCCCTTCGGACAACAGCTAGGGTTTATTAAAGTCACTTAAGACTGAACCTCTAGCAGGTGCTACTTTATTTTTTGAGATGTAGAAATTGAAGTGTCAGGGCCACAAGGGGTCCTGGGAGGTCACGTGGTTCTTTTTGCCAATGCGAGTGAGTCCTAGTGTTCTAGTGAATTTCCAACTTTGCTGATTGCCTTCTGCCCCAATCCCTCACCCCTGCCAGTGGCTCCTTAAGCCACTGCCATCACAGACAATAACCATCGTTCTTCCTTTGTGAACGAGGCCCAGAATAGTGGCAATGTGCCTGTCACTCCCAAGCACTGAGAATGTGCTCGGCTGCCCAAACTGAATGCCAACCCAGGGAGATCTGGTTTGCTCCTGCTCGAAATGCCAATCTCTCATAATTCCTTTCACATACACACCAAAATACCATGAGGAAAGAGCACATCAGATGGTCCAGCGTGTACCCCTTATCTCTAAATGTTTATGACATACGAGATAGACTCCAGGTGGCCAGGGGCTGTCCAGGGGCCTTCTCTCGGAATTTCCCCTTCGTGCATCATTCGGAGAAATAGACATCTGGAATAGGCAGATAAAAATAAAACTCTTCTCCTCAGACAGCTGAGTCGAGATCTTAGAACACTCAGTAGGCTGTTGCTTATTGTTGCTTCCTTCTGGATGTTAGGGGGTGGGCTTCCCATGTGGGCTGAGGATCAAGCAATGATTTACTTAGCTAAAATGAAAACCAAAAATTTAATTAAATTCAACAGACACTTCTTGAGCTCCAACTCTAACTGGGTCCAACCTACACTTTGAATGCCTGTTCAAATTGAAGTACATTTCTCAGCTGAAAGGAAAGCTCTAGTTTATTTCATCAAACAACCCAATTTAGAGGTGAATGCCAGAAAAGGACGAGCAATTTGGGAAAAATCATAAATCTAGAGGCCGGACCAGGGGGAGGCCAAGCTCCGACCGCTTGACTGGACCCGAAAGACTCAAGTGTTTTTCCATACTACCCCATCTCCATTTTTTTAATATGTGACATTCTACTTTTTTTTATGCACTAAGTCTTATCCTTGGGGAGACGTAGCCTCCCCCTGACCCTGTCCACTGGGGGAGTAGGAAGGAGAAAACTGCTCTGTTAATTCTCCTTTTAAAGAAAGGTTGAGAACAACTCCTTCACCGTTGTTATGACAGAGCAATACCCATTTTTGCCTCAGGTGAGGAGTAAGTAGAGAACAGAAACGTCAACTATGTTCAGACAAGAGATCACATCTGTTATAAAAGAAACCATGACAAAACAGCTTCCACATGAAAAGTAGTATAGTTGTTTGGCTCACCTTACGATAAAATTCTCTCGCGCAAATTATGACTATCCAATTCCTGCCATACTTGATTTCTAAAGCCTTATCTTGTCACTTTATCGATAACCTGAAATGATTTCTGCTTTCCACCCTCCCCTCCTTACCTATAATGGAAACATTGCATCAAAAACCTTCTTTCCTTCTTCTAGAACAGGGTTGAGATTAGGCATGTAAGTTAGAAACCCTACATTTTCCAGTATCCTCGGTAGTTAGATATGACCCATGATTAAGTCCTCCCAATTCAAGAAGAAAGGGTGTGCAAAGCCCAGGTCTGAGCTTTAAATCAACACACATGTGTTCTCACACACTCCTTTCCCCTTTCCCATGGCCAAGAACATACTGAGAAAACAGCTTCAGCCAAATGCCAAATGAGGCAACAGTCAAGGGAGTAATGAATCAATGAAATAGGAAATTGAGTCCTTGAATAATCACATGAAGCAGAGTTGCTTGCCAGCCAAGACCATCCAGATTATTACATCGGAAAGAAACAACATTCTTTCGTACTGAAGCCATGTTATGTTTAGCTCTCTTTGATAGAATAGTATAGCTTATACCTTAATACATACCCATTTGTCACAGATTGGGTTTCCTACAAATCAGATTCTGAGCAGGAAGTTTATTGGGAAGGGCTCTCAATATTATGATGGATAAGGGCAGCAGGATTTGGCAGAGGAAGATGTGAAACACATGTGGTGGTAACAGAAGCCATAGATAATTCTAGAGGAAGTCCTAAATTTGTCCAGGCAAGAAGACTAGACATTTAAACCTCTCTATTGACCAATCATTACATGCGGGTTGCTCCTGGGGAAGAGACGGGAATATGAAGGAGCATCCTGTCTTCAGCTGAGGAAAATACCTGGGTACAGGATCAGTCAGTAACCTAGAGCCACTGACATGCCCACCAGTTGAGGGTGAGAACTTCAGCCATGGAGGCAGTTCTGGGAAATGCACCACAGTACCAACCAATTCAGTCCACCCCCGGCAGCTCTCTGACCCTCTTGCTTCATATAATAAGTTCTTAGAATAGCAAATCCTGGATCCTGATTGGTCTCTTCCCCTGGGGAAACTTACCAAAAAAGTACACAAACTTCAACCCCAACAACTGCAGGTAATCTCAGCGTTGCATCTAGTTCTTACCATCCCACCTTCTGTCAATATTTCTAAATCCCCTCACTCTCAGCAAACACCTCTGCTGGTCTAGATAGCTTAATGACTCAGAACTTTATCCCTAAAAGGTCTGAGTCTCTGGTTTCTAGACCCTTCTCAGGCTTTTGCTGGAACTCTTGTCCCTTCCATGGATCACCTGGTACAAAACCTACAGTTCTCTTCATTCCTAACATAGCAACGTATCTGTGTCTATCTGAGAATCAGGGTCAACTATTCCTGGCAGGATGGTGATCCCATTCTTTTGCCTGTCACTTGACACAAGGAACCTCAGTGAGCAGATAACCATAGCCTGAAGTTGAATGGGACTTTTGCTTTCTCCTGGGGGAAGTGTTTCCCCCTTGAAAACCAGGAATTCTAAATACACAGATCTCAGGGTTATGCAGAGAAAAAGTGCAAATTTCCAAGTGGATCCCTGGAAATGATGATAAAAGAATCCACTTCTGCTTCCACTCATATATTCCTGGATTCCTGTATGCTTCCTACCGTAAACAAAACATTTAATCATCATTGATATAGAGTGGATAGCACATCCTAGAGGACGGTGCTCTATTCTTACTGGGTATCATCCCTAAACCAGTGCTTCACTTGCACTAGGCCAATGCATAGGTCGGTCAAGTTGGCAGCTGCTAGGTATGGTGAGTGATAGAACCAGTGCCTTCCACGGTCATATCTACCACATCACTTCCTTTGTTGAAAAGTGTTCCTTGGTCTTATACGACATTTTATGAGATTTTTTTTTTTATGTTGGTGCTCATATACTGTAGGGATGACTAAGTCAAATATGAATATTCCACTCAAGATAAGTGGTGTCCCTCCCAGGGTAGTAGGGTTCCAATGCAATAAACTTGCCACCATGCAGTAACTGAAGTTACATTGAGTCCATGAAGAGCCTCTTTCATTCCAAGATAACTATTCATTCGTGCAGCTTTTGTGTTGATGAGAGAGCTGGCTAATGTCGACTGGTGAAATCCTTCTGTCTACTTAGTTCTTCATTGCTTCTTTCTTGGTGGATGCTCTCTGGAGGCTTTAACACATGATACAAGGGTATTTAGTCTTTGTACTCCATCCCATAGGTCTGTACACATGCTTCTCCACCTGATCATTCCATACCACATCTTCTAACATTTCTCTTTTCAGGCCCTTGACCAACCTACCAACCCATTCACCACTACCCATGAGTTTATATATATATTTTTTTATCTCGGGATACTTCTATTTCTACACAAAATGATGACAAGGTATACCATTAGAAACTCTTCTCATTGGAAAAATTTCTTCTCACTGGGGCTCCGTTAAGGTCCTCCCTGAATGGGACTATAATGAAGCCATGGTCTATTTTTAACTTGCACTACTCACATGTTGAGCTGACCCATACATAAACCAAGATGATCTCGTCCCCCTCTTTCAGTTTCTGTTGTATACCTGGCATTTCTTCCAGGGATCCAGCTCCAAAACCTGTCTCAGGTATGGAGACTAGGGAAGGGATATGGCTGCACTCAACCTTCTGATCATCCAACCTTGATTTCTTTTGACTGAGTGGATTAAGCAACACTCTTCTTGGATCTTCCATCTGTTTTGTCCTTAAGGCACCGTACTCCGTTAACCAGCTCCATAACTTCCTCACCAAGGTGACACCCCAGTCGTGTGACTCATTACAGAAATATCATTGCTTCCAATATCAAATGCCACCCTGGCCTCTATTGCTTGGAACTCTACCATGCTCTGCATGATCAATAAACAAAATTTTCTAACAACCACCAGCTGTCGGCCACCACAAGTTTCTCAGTGATGCTAGAGCCTGTCTCACCAGCATATTCCTGATCACTTACGTGAGTGGGGGTATCCACCGGGCCCTCCTGGTGAATCTAGTCACCTGGCAGGTTTTCCAGGCTTATAATATTTCCACTCAAGCATACCACTGCTCTGAACTTTTTGATCCCTTCTTGCACCATTTCCCAGAGGACGCCAGCTGTGAGAAGTGTGGTAAGCAAGATTAGACAGAGAAGTTGAACTATGGTACAGTTGCAGCAGAGGCTTTAGAGGATCTTACTGGGAGCTTTTGAAATGGGATAGATACTCAGAATTATCTACCTTGACATAAGGAGAACTGGTCTTTATATCTGAGTATCTTGGAGATATATATATATATATATACATATATATATACACATATAAACATATATACCACCATATATATATATATATATATGTATGTGTATATATATATATATATATAGTCCCAGAAGAAAGGGCATAAACTTGGACAAGGCAAATCCCCCAGGTTGGGGGGCAATCCCCAAACAGGTTCAGCTGAGAACTTATAGCCATCACCCCTCCCAGCATCTGGGAGAACATATGTTTAAATCCTGAATGGTGGTCTGGGCTGTGTATAAGAGTACCCACTATACACAGCACTCAAAGCTGGTCTCTAACATTGTGCCAAAACCATTCTTTCCTGATTTTGCCCCTGTTTCTTTCCCATCTCAGCTCTTTCCATATAGTTAACTCCTACCCATTCCTCAAAATCACTCAAGTATCCTCTGTCTTCTCTGACCTCCCTTGGACTACTTTGCTTTCCTGCCTCGCCTGTTTTGCTCCCATAGTCACTTTTATCACCACTTCGTCACATTATATTAGACTAATGCTCAAACCTGCATTAAACTGTAAACTCCTTGAGGGAAGGGACCATGTCTTATTTTTCCTTATACCCCTGATGTTGACATGCTGCCTGACATAAAACAGGCACTCATCCAGTGTGATTTATTAAAAGTGTGAATGAGTAAATGAATGAGTTAATAACTTAATGAATGTTCACATACGTTCTCACTTTATTTCCAAAAAGAAGTTGAGGCAGCCAAGTTCCAAAAAACCCAACATACTGCAGCTTATGGAGTAGTGGCTCAAAATATGCAAAATCTGGCAGAAATGCACGTCTCACTCTACGGAATGGAGCACTATTGGGGTATAAATATGAGTCTTGGAAAAACCCTCATTTCAGTGCTACAGATTCCCAGATTGGTGACAGCAGGGTATCTTCTCACAAGGACAAGAGTTCCCAGCCAATAGCACTTTCAAGAATGTGCAAGCAAAGAGTTAACAGTCTCACAGCTGCCTTTCACTGGAGGTGTTAATGAGGTGACAGGGGGGAGAGATTTTAAAATGAAATTGCCTTCACTCATTCCAGTTAAATTCCAGTACAGTGGAAAGGCACGAACCTCTCTCCACATATCCTGTCTCCCCACCCCCATCCTAATGGGGTCTGACCTTAGCTCTGAGGTTGCGTGCCCTGGAACGGTCCACTAAGGACTTGGAACTGCCCACTTGGTTTCCAAACCTCAGGGTGCCTTGGGGAAGTTACCAAAATTTGGTTACCAGAGATACTTGGGTTAGGGAAAATGATTCAAAAAATAATGTGTGGTGAGACAGAGCTGGAATGTCATCTGTGCAAGCAATCAGAAACTTGGGCATGAAGTCATTCCAACGTACTTTCTGCTTGTTTATTTAGAGATTCTCTGTTTCTGTGGCATGAATCAGAAGTAAAGGACAATATTTGAGAGGGAAAAGATCCCTAAGACACTATCCTGATGGAGCCTTTGAAAAAGGTCCCAAACATGACCAAAAGACAAGATCGCCATGCTAGCTGCAAGTTTTTGACATCCCGTGGTATCCCCACCACACACACACAAAAGTCAGAGATAAAAGGATGCTAAAGTGGGAGATAATGCAAGGCACATGGATGATTTAAATTTCCGAGGAGACCACTCCTTCAAGGAGGAGGTGGGTGAACACCAGTATGAACAGAGGGAAGGTCACGGTCTAGTTAGTCCGAAAGACATGCTTGTTTGAACTGGGCAAGCAATTCACCACAGTGAGTCTCAAGTTCCCATCCGTCAAGTAGGGCTAACGATCCCACCCCAATGGGTCACTGCAAAGCTTCAATGTGATAAACATCCCATCACGTTGCTTATACCTTAGCACAAGGTATAAGATGATGATGTTTATTATTATTCTTGAAGAGGAGGAGTATTTTCCTAGGTCTAGTCACGCAACCTCTTTTCATGGAATGCCCATGCCATTGGTCTGCAAAGAATACTCAAATATCCCAGTATACACTGAGTACAAGAGGCTACTTGAGTTTCTTAGGCAAGAAATCCTACTTGTTCCACCAGGATGCTTTCCTTGGTTGAGAAATTACTGACTCTCTCCGAGCCTTAGTTTCCTTATCAATAAAATGGGACACATGAGATATACCTCACAGGGCTTCTATGATGCTCAAAAGAGTTGGCAAGTACAAAACAACTAATACAGGGCCTGGATCTTAGTAAAGCGTTTTGTTGTGAGTTTTGTTGTGACGGTTTCTGACTTCTTAAAATCACTCTCTGGTGATCCCAGTGGTCTTTATCACAGGATGCTATTGAAAAAGCCCCTGTTTAGGAGAAAACAAAAAAAAAAAAAAAAAAAAAAAAAATACTCCAGTCACTTGCTAATTATTTGTTCCAATGACAAATGGCCTCCCATTTGACTCTATTTTCTAGTGAACAGATTCACATTTCTTGAACAATGTCTATTCCAGCTCCTCACCGACGTACGATAAATGAAATTTTCTCATGGTCAGCAAAACTGTTGTAGAGTTTAGAAATAGACCAGGGCAGCCGCGGTGCAGATAACATTTAAGCACACTTTATACAGTGGATCAAGGTTGCCGAGAGGGAAGTGTATTTACTTTTCCACTTACACAAAATGCCACCCCCCACCCAAAAAAAAAAAAAAAAAAAAAGAAAAGTTTAGGCTAACAAAGGAAGAACACTATTTTTTTAAGGATTTATAAATCAGAAAAAGTTTTGTCACATTTTAGTTTAATATTTAGAATGCCTTCTGTTAGATTGTTCTATGAACCTAAAACTATTCTAAAAAATTAAGTCACTTTAAAAATAGGAGAAGGAAAACTGGGTCAGTCTGGGCATATTTCATAAGGAAATATAACTTCAAATCTGCCTTATTTCTTTTTTATTTTTGCAGTATATTTGTGTTTTATGCAGTTTTTATTCTTCATTTTGAAATATTATGCAAAGGCAATTGATGATAAATAGTACCCTCAAATTAAGAGCATTCGAAAAGGTTAGGCCACAGAGTATTTTATTTTGTCCCCTAACAATCCTGTGAAAAAAGGTAAGGTGAGCCTATATATTCTCCCATCGTCACACAGCTGGGACTCAGGGAGATTAACAACAGGACCAAGATAGCAGTAAGTTGCCAGAGGATTCAAAATTCCTTTCCAGGGGTGCCTGGGTGGCTCAGTCGTTTAAGCGTCTAACTCTTGATTTCAGCTCAAGTCATGATCTCACAGTTACGAGATTGAGCCCTGAGTGGGGGCTCTGTGCTGACAGCATGGAGCCTGCTCAGGATTCTCTCTCCCTCTCTCCCTGCCCCGCCCCTGCTCATGCAGTCTCTCTCCCTCTCTCCCTCTCTCTCTCTCTGTCTCTCAAAATAAATAAATAAGCTTAAAACAACAAAATTCCCTTCCAAATCTCCTGACTTCTTACTTCAGCAGGAATATATCCCTTGAATATAATACAAGGAATTGCCGACAAATTTGTTGGAAGGGCTGAAGAGACGAAATTGGAGCGAGGCAACATAAGTAGAAAGTGGGGAGTATTCTTGTGGTTAAAGTTGTTGGAAGGGGAAAAGAAGAATGAGAAGAAAGGGAACGAGATGTTCTTAGAGTCTGGTGAGAGGTCTCGTGCCAACTCACCATCCAAATATATGGTTTCTTAAGGAAACTCAATATCCGCAGTTTTTGACATTTAACCCAGTCTCTTTACTGATTTTTGCATTAGAATAAAAATACAAACGAAGAAAAAAAGAAAAAATCTAAAAGCACAATAACATAGCAACTGTGCAGATACTCAACGTCAAGCCATTCTTGAGAAATATAATCATCCCTGGCCTGGTTGTGCTCCTCTGAGCTGCTCCTCTGAGCGAGCTGTGACAGCCCCAAGTGGGAGAGAGGACAGGGCCACCAAAGCACTTTGTGAAAGGGGGATGTCTGCATGTCCTTTGTTTTCAGGGGCTTCCTGACCTGGAAGCAATGCAGGGTTGGAGGACTGAATGTTCTTAGTGAACCACAAAACTGAGGCACAAACATACACGAGTGTAACCATATAGTCAAGCACAACCTAAAATAAAAAATCGCAACCCTAGGATCAAATAACTGGGTTTTGAACAAGTATAATTGTTATTTATTGAGCTTACCATGTGTCAAACGCTTTACTAAGGGCTTTTACGTATAATCTCATTTGATATTCACCAAAACCATGTGTGATAGTTGCTTTCACTATTTCTATGTCCTAAAGATGGGGAAATCGAAGCGAAGGGGTTCACTGCCTTACCCAGGGTCACACAACTAATGAAGGGAGCTGTGATATGAACCCGGGCTTTTTCATACTAGAAGCACATTCGTAACCGGTGCTGTTTTCTTCTGTGTCATTGGAAGGATGACTTTTTTTTTTTTTTTTCCAGTTCCTGTTCTAAACCCCTCCCTCCTTCTGAGCATACGAGATTCCTCTATTGTTTTACCACGGAAAGTCATAAAGGGTATAAGCCACAATTCGCTTCCTGATTACATTATATTCATAGGCATCCTGTCAATTACAGTTTCTTGCACCAAGCGGTGAGCAGTTTCTTTTTGCGCACAGTGCACTCCTTTTCTTAAAAAGTGCATGGCATGTAGCTGGCACAATTGACGTATGTCGTAACTAACGTTTCACGTGGATTGTTTTGTTCTTGGTTTTTACTCCTCCTGGAGGAAACCCATCCTTAAAAGCATCATGACAATGCTGACCTAGAAGTCTGAGCTAGGGAATTAAGCACCCCAGGTGTAGGGGCGCCTGGGTGGCTCAGTCAGTTGAGTGACCCACTCCTGATTTCGGCTCAGGTCATAATCTCGTGGTTCCTGAGTTCGAGCCCTGTTGTGCATAGGGCTCTGCCCTGACAGGGAGGAGCTGGCTTGGGATTCTGCCTCTTCCTCTCTCTTTCCCCCTCCCCTGCTCATGCACACGTGTAGCGCTCTCTCTCTCTCTCTCTCTCTCTCTCTCTCTTTCTCTCTCAAAAATAAATGCATAAACTTTAAAAAACATGCACAAATGTACTACTGTCAACTCAGGACTTTTTAAAAAGGCTCTAATATCAAACCAGGAAAGGATAAGATGGGCTATGATTGCTATGCTGAGATGGGTTCAGTTGATTTCGAGCAGCTTCAGAGAGAGGTTTTTTTGGTTTTGTTTTCTGGTGTCTCTTCTTTGCCCTCTCCACATCTGTTGGTTTGCAGGGCATACCTGAGATGGTAACCCAGTTCCTAATCTTCTGTTAATGTGAAAGCGTTCCTAATTCCGACCCCAGGTCATTACGGTAGAAATTAATATTGTACTCTGCCAGTGATTTTGCTAGTTACAAATTATTCTCCAGACATAGATGACGGACACAGATTTGGAGAAGTCCTAGTCAGGAAAGAAAAGAGAAATTTAGTAATGGGAACATGCCATCTTCCACGCGATATATGGGAGATTTGCCAAAACAAGATAAGTAAGCTCACCAGGATGTCGACACTTTCTAGGTGTCAAGGATTTTCACCTCCCAAACCCTTGCCAGCACTGAGATCTACACTGCAGCGACTGGGAAGCTATTATCCTGCCCTCGAAAGATAATCACCCTCCGCACAGCTAAGCGTTTGGCACAGCCTTGGACTCAGGAGCACGAAAGGGATCTGAAAATGTAATATTTTAATCATTGCTTCTTTAAACATATGTTTAAATTGCATTTTCCAGCTAAGGAGTGGTCTCAGCTATCATCCATATCTCACTTACAGAGGAAAGTTCTCAGGCCAACTTGGCAGCTTTGAGCGATTTGGTCGATCTGGAAATCTCTCAGCTCCCCAGTTAACATTCTTCGTGTCCAAATCCAGGTGCCAAAACTTTTACTGAGCGATACAGCCACTGCTTAACTGCCTCTCTCACCTGCTACTGTCACGGAGCTATAACTACTACTGTGTTTAGAGCTACTGCAGGAAGAGAATTGTCAAGCCATATGCTGCAAAATGACTGCTACATGTCCCTTAGCCGCTTCAGTTAGTGCAACTGTGTGATTTCTCGCCCAGCAGCAGCGTTGAGCCCATTGATGGATCAGTTTAACCGGGAACTAAGCTCGGCACGAAGAGCACATTGGGGTAATCCATACACCAAGAGTGACTCACTTTGCCCGAGACACTCCCAGTCCGTATGGATTGTCCCGGTATAATTATCGACTGGGCCTACTTCCACTCTCAAACTACTACCTGTTTGGATAACTACATGGTCACCCTGATTATACCTCTAAAAGATCAGGGGACCAGGACGAGCGATTTCTTCAGCCAAACCTCTACGCCGGTAACCTCCAGAGCTCACCTCCCCTCCGTCCTGGCAGTTGCCAACAATCCCACCGCTGAAGCGTCAGATCATAACGTATTGTTTCGCTGGCGTTCAAGACGCATTCTGACACAATGGGTAGTAACCTTACAATCTTGCCAGATGGAAAAATGGCAAATCACAAGGCATGCGATCCATACATATATGATGCATCCCTACTCTTGGCAGACACTGTGGTAAGGGACCGGGAATCTCCGATGAAGCGGTAAACGATGAGACTCGGTCCTTAAGGAGATCATCGTCTCATGGGAAAGGGTAATTTAAGATACAACTGTAGTGCTTTATGGGGTATAAATAGCGTGTGTGACTGGGGTATGCAGAAGAGCCAACGAACCTGGCCTTGAGAAGTGTGGGGAGACTTCCGGAACCACGTGGCCTATAACTCAAAGGGAGAAGATGAGACAGAAGAAGGTTCTTGTCTCCATCTTATGTACAAAGGCACATGAACTCTTCAGCGTGACTGTGGACAGCGTGAAGATGGACAGATGAGTGGTGGGTGGGGCTGGAAGTGGGGTCACAGAGGGGCCCAGAGCAGGCTGCAGGTGGCATTAAGGGAATCGCACCTGATCCTGGGGCAGTGGAGAACCAGGCCCATGCTCTTTATAGAAAAGTGACGTGGGGCACCTGGGTGGCTCAGTCAGTTAAGCATTCAACTCTTGATTTCAGCTCAGGTCATCATCTCACTGTTCGTGAGTTCAAGCCCTGCTCTGGGCCCTGCGCTGACAGTGTGGAGCCTGCTTCGGATTCTCTCTCTCCTCTCTCTCTCTCTCTCTCTCTCTCTGCCCCTCCCCTGCTCACGCTGTCTCTCTTTCTCAAACTAAATAAATAAACTTAAAAAAAAAAAAAAAAAGGAAAAGGAAAAGAAAAGTGACTGGATCAGATTCGAGTTTTGACCGATCACTCTGGTTTCAACATCATGACCATATACAATTATGAAGTATTTTGTGTTTTTAGAGAGGGCAGGGGACATCACCTTTGTGTTTTCTCTGAATGTGTTGAATCATCTATGAAAAATAGCCTCCTTGATAACGTCAGCCAGGACTCAACAGTGAGGCACTCTGGGTTTAGCTACTAGTTTCAGGGTTTAATTTTCTGGTGTGTCAGCCAAACCACACTAGCCTTACTTGGACCTCAATTTCCTTGTCTATAAAATATGGACTGTTGTATTCACCTTTCAGAGAGAGCGATGTGAAGAACCACTAATGAAAAGCAGCCAACTTAGGAAGAAATAGTGTTACAAAAATGCTTAACAAGTCCAAATTACAGCCAAGGAAGAAGAACTCTGTGTGTGTGTGTGTGTGTGTGTGTGTGTGTGTGTGTATGTCAATTGCCCAGGAGTGCAGTGGAAGGGTTTCAATTATAAGATTTAATGATCTGGAGATCCATTTTCACTAAGACTGTCTGTCCCAGCTAAATCTGAGGCTGGGGTGACAGTCCTGCTCACCAATTAAAAGATGACAATCTGAAATCATCTCTGCTCAAAGGTATGTCCCTGCATCTCACCTTGGGCTCACTTCCACAAGAAGCCTTCTCTGAATCTGCAGAGACCAGCCCACAACTTATAAAATCACATTCCAAAATTAAGCTCTGGAGGGAAATAATGTCCTGTTTAAAGGTGTTTTCTTTTCTTTTTTTTTTTAAAGAAGAGTTGTATGGGGGAAAAAAAAGAATTGGATATAGAACAATAAGACAGAGAGACCGCTGAGTCTTTCCATCACACTCTTCAGATATCGCAAAACACCACAACCTCTTCAGATTGAAATGGAAGAGTTATTGACAATGATGGCCACCACTCATTGAGATCAGGCAATGGGCAAGGTGCTATTCTAAGTATTTTTGCAAGCATTAGCTCAAGAGTTCCTCTCACCAGAGACTTGTAATTATTCCCTATTATATCTTACTTCTCAAAACTTGAGTTTGGAGAGAGTAAGTCCTGCCCATCTATAAAGCCACAGAGCCTGAATCGTAACCCAGGCTGATATAAATTTAGGTTTATGCTCATTGCCTCTGAACTGCTCTCTTAAAAGGCCTATCACATTGCTGTCTTCTTGCTTTGTCACCCCTACCCAGATCTGCTGCTCATATCATCACCGGCATGTGGAGTTGCTGTTTCCCAAATCCGTTAAGATAGGAAGGTTAATTTATTTTAGTAGATATGTGTCGATGATGCTATTAAAAAAAAAATTTAACGTTTATTTATTTTTGAGACAGAGAGAGACAGAGCATGAATGGGGGAGGGGCAGAGAGAGAGGGAGACACAGAATCGGAAGCAGGCTCCAGGCTCTGAGCCATCAACCCAGAGCCCCACGCAGGGCTCGAACTCACGCTCGAACTCACGGACCGCAAGATCGTGACCTGAGCTGAAGTCGGACGCTTAACCGACTGAGCCACCCAGGCGCCCCAGTGATGACGCTATTTTTAAAAAGCACTTCAGGGCAACTCGCACATCACACGAAATCCTGTCATTGGGTCATGCCAATAGAACCGTAAAAAAAGAGTGAGTGATCTGTCCCGTTGCATGCGTTCCGTCAAGAGCACCTGTCAGCAATTGATGGTTCGTATCAGCACACTCAACAATATAAGAAAACTCCAGACGTTTTTCTGAGAAATGGATCCAATAGGAGGGAATTAAAATATCATTACGATAAGGCCCTTTTGGGTACGAATTGCTGAATTCTATAGTGTCTTCTTGCCATGCCACGCATAAAAAACAAAATGGTTGTGAGAGTGGTATCAAGTCGTACTTTTTGCGTCAACAGAATGCTGAGTTTTATTTTTATTTTTTTTCTTTTTTTTTTTTTTTAATTTTTTTTTATTTTTTTTATTTTTGGGACAGAGAGAGACAGAGCATGAACGGGGGAGGGGCAGAGAGAGAGGGAGACACAGAATCGGAAACAGGCTCCAGGCTCTGAGCCATCAGCCCAGAGCCTGACGCGGGGCTCGAACTCACGGACCGCGAGATCGTGACCTGGCTGAAGTCTGACGCTTAACCGACTGCGCCACCCAGGCGCCCCCAGAATGCTGAGTTTTAAAACTGGGCTCCATGCAAGTTCTGCAATTATAGTTCAGGAATTCTGCAAAATTGTGATTCAAATTCAAGTTTATATATATTTCTTAAATTATTCTAAGACAATTTCAAAACCATCCGCATGTTCAAATTCACGTATCACACACGTACATCCATGCCGAACTCCAGACTTAACGTATCCAGCTGCCTGCTTGACATCGATCTTAACCATAATGTGTGCAAAACCATACTCTTTCCTGCCCTGTCCTCAAATGTGTTCCACCTGCAGCCTTCCACCATTCATTAGAGGCAAGCCATCCTTCCAGTGGCTTAGGGTCTTTCCTAGCGCATCTCTTCCCTCCTATTTCACATGCAAATCCACCATCACACGACCAGTTTACGTCACCTCCGCTGCCCTCGTCCTGTGCGGGTCACCAGTGTCTCTCATGGGGAGCAATGCAGTAGCTTCCTATTAGGTCATCTTTCATCTGACATCTTTCAACCCAGCCCTCAGACTGATCCCTTTAAGACTAAGTCAGACCATGTCTCTCAGATTATTTCCCCCAACGTCTTCCAAAAGCGTCTCATCTTATTTTGAGAAAAGCCAAAGCTCCCTTGGTGACCTACAGGAGCGTGCCCATTCTCATCCCTTTTGCCTTACGGAACTCATCTTCTATGACTCTTCCCCTTGGCTCGCTCCACTCCATCCTTGCAGATCCCCTTGCTATTGTTCAAATGCCCACGACATGGTGCTGCCCCAGGGCCTTTGCACTTGAGGTTTTCTCTTCTTGATACTCCCCAGAGAGTAAGTCTCTCTCTTTCACCTGCTTTAGGCCTTTTTCTCAGTGAGACCTTCTCTAACCACACAATTTATTTTTATTTTGTTTTTTTCCAACCACACAGTTTAAAGTTGAAATCATTCACCTCAATCCCAGAGCTTTGCATTTATGTTCCCTGCATTATTTTTCTTCACAACACTTACCACTACCTGATAGACTATGTATTTAGTATGTATCTGTTCATTGACTGTTTCCTTAACTAGAATGTAAGTTTCATGAGATAGGGATGTAGATGTCTCTTGACCTACTCTTATCTTACCCAAGACATTATGTGGCACAGATATTTGTTGATGGAAGGTATGAAATAAAGTAGGGTAAAAAGACAGGGCAACAGCAGTGGGGACATAAGCATATGAGCAATGGGACGTTCAGAAAAGGATCTTTGAGAAAGCAGCACTTGAACCTGAAAGACAGCTATGCAAAGATAAGGTAGCGGTGCATGGGTGGCTCAATCTGTTGAGTGTCCGACTCTTGATTTTGGCTCAGGTCATGATCCCAGGGCTAAGGGATCCAGCGTTGCATTGGGCTCCACGTGGAGCCTGCTTAGGAATCTCTCTCTCTCTCTTTCTCTCTTCCTCTGCCCCTCTCCCCCATTTGCATTCTCTCCTCTCTCTCTCTCTCTCTCTCTCTCAAATAAAAAAAAATTTAAATAAAACTCAGGCAATAAAATATTCCATGTGTGGAGGCTTTCATTCAGGATAAGTTTGAAAAGTTCAAAGAACCATATAAGTACATCATGGTGAAAACCTGGATGCAAGTATTTGAAAGATGCGGAGCAGTTACTATCTACTGCAAAGTTTTCAGTACAGACACAAGAAAAAGTGTCCCCGCATTTTCCGTCTGGTTGTAGCAGCCAAGATAGAATGGAGGGTTGAGGGGGAAAGCATGGCAATACAGATTTAAAAATGGAGAGAGAATTTTTGTAACTTGTAAATAACCTTGTAAACAGCGAAGAACCTGTTTTACTCCAAAAATGAAAAAAGAATCTAAAAGTTGAGTGTCAAAGTGGTGGAATGTTAAGGAGGTTGACAGGAGCTATATCATGTGAGCGGTAAGGAAAAGATTGAATTTTATCTTTCTGGAGCATTTGAGCAGAGGAGTGATGAGATTTGATTCACATATTTAAAGGATCATTTTCATTCTCTGGAAAATGGCTATGGGAGCATAGCAAGAGTAGACTGGAAGGTGACTAAGAAGTTATGGCCTTCTAGGAGAGAGATGGTGGTGAATTAGACTTTGAAAAAAGAGGGAGTAGTAGTGTTTAAATTCAAGGAATGTACTAGAGGTGAAACTGCACTTATTGATGGATGCAAAGAGTGAAGTGGGATACCTTTATCCCAGATATTCAGAACTCATCCACATTCGAAGATCTAGTCCTTCATATCAACAGGCTAAAGGAGAATGTCACATAATCATATCAATAGATGCAGAAAAATCATTTGACAAAATCTAAAACTATTTGGGATGAGAATTCTCAGTGAACTAGAAATAGAGGAAAGCTCCCTGAATTTGATAAAGAATATCCATCACAAAAACCCGCAGCTAATATTATACTTAATGATAAGAAATTCCATGCTTGTCCAGTAAGATCAGGAAGGAACAAGGCAAGGATATTTCCTCTCACCAATGCTTTTTAACATTGTACTGAAGTCCTAGATGATGCAATAAGACAATAAAATAATACAATAAAAGTTATATAGATGGGGAATGAAGACATAAAACTATCTTTATTCACAGATGTCATTATCATCTTTGTAGAAAATCTGAAAGAATCGACAAAAAATAATTCCCGGAACTAATAAATAATTAGAGCGATGTTATAGGATACAAGGGGCAAAAGTCAGCTTTCCTACCTACCGATAATGAACAAGTGGAATTTGAACTTTGAAACACAATACCACTTGCATTCAAACCAAAAATAAATATATACCTAGGTAAAAATCTAATAAAATATCTATGATAGCTGTAGGAGGGAAATTGTAAAATTTTGATTAAAACTCTGATCAAAGTCCTTAACGAAATCGAAGACCGAAATAGAGACATATTCCATGTTTATAGATAGGAAGGCTCAATATTGTCAACACGTCAGGTCTTCCCAACTTGATCTATATATTCAATGAAGTCCATTTCAAAATCCTGGCAAATTAGGGACACCTGAGTGGCTCAGTCAGTTAAGCGTCCGAGTTCGGCTCAGATCATGATCTCACAGCTCGTGAGTTCAAGCCCCGCGTTGGGCTGTGTGCTGACAGCTCAGAACTTGGAGCTTGCTTCGGATTCTGTGTCTCCCCCTCTCTCTCTGCCCTTCCCCCACTCACTCTGTCTCTCTCTCCCTCTCTCAAAAATAAATAAAAACATTAAAAAAAATTTTTAAGCCGGGCAAATTATTTTGCGTATGTTAACAAACTGACTCCAAAGTTTATATGAAGAGACAAAAGATCCAAAATAGCCAACACAGCAATATTGAAAAAGAACAAAGTTGGAAGACTGATCTTACCCAACTTTAAGATTTCCTATAAAGCTACAGTAATCAAGACAACGTAGTATTGGTGAAAGAACAGACACATAGATCAGTAGAACAGAACAGAGAATATAAATAAGTTATAAACATAGCCACTGATCTTTGACAAAGGATCAAAAGAGATACAATGGAGCAAAGATAGTCTTTTCAACAACTGGTGCTGCTGAAACAACTGGACATCCACATGCAAAAAACTCAATCTAGACCCAGATCTTATGTCTGCACAAAACTCAAAATGGATCAAAGATGTAAATATAAAATACTAAACTATAAAAGTCCTGGAAGATAATACAGGAAAAAATCTAGATGACCTTCAGTTTGGCAATGATTTTTTTAAAAAGGCATGGTCTGTCACAATCCGAGATTTTAAAATATACTACAAAACTGTAGTAATCAAAACACTATGGTACTGGCACAAAATTAGACATGTAGATCAACGGAACAGAATAGAAAATCCAGAAATAAACCCATGCTTTTATGGCCAACTAATCTATGCAAAGGAGGCAAGAATATACAATGGGGAAAAGGAAGTTTCTTCAATAAATGGTGCAGGGGAAACTGTATTGCTATATGGAAAAGAATAAAACCGGACTCTCACACTATACACAAAAATAAACTCAAATGGATTAAAGACCTAAATATGAGACCAGAAACAATAAAACTTCTAGACAAAAATGTAAGTAGTAATTTCTTTTTTTAAAAAAAAAAATTTTAACGTTTATTTATTTTTGGGACAGAGAGAGACAGAGCATGAACGGGGGAGGGGCAGAGAGAGAGGGAGACACAGAATCGGAAGCAGGCTCCAGGCTCCGAGCCGTCAGCCCAGAGCCCGACGCGGGGCTTGAACTCACGGACCGCAAGTTGGTGACCTGAGCCGAAGTCGGACGCTTAACCGACTGAGCCACCCAGACGCCCCAGTAGTAATTTCTTTGACAGCGGCATTTGCAATATTTTTCTAGCTATGTCTCCTCAAGCAAGGAAAATAAAAACAAACATAAACTATTAGGATTACACCAGAATAAAAAGCTTTTACACAGGAAAAAAACAAAAAAACAAAAAGACAAACTATCAACAAAATCAAAAGGCAACCTACTAACAGGAGAAGACATGTGCAAATGATATATTTGATAAGGGGTTAATATCCAAAATACATAAAGAACTTATATGACTCAACATAAAAAAGTAATAATAATAATCTGATTTAAAAATGAGCAGACATTTTCCAAAAATGATATACAGATGGGCAAGAGACACATGAAAAGATTCTCAACACCACTAATCATCAGGGAAATGCAAATCAAAACCACAAATACCACCTCACACTTGTCAGAATGGCAAAATCAAAAACAGATCTTGGTAAGTATGTGCGCAAGAAAACCCTTGCACACTGCTGGAGGGAACGTAAGTTGGTGCAACCACAGTAGAAAACAGCATGGAGGTCCTCAAAAACTTAAAAGTAGAACTATGCTCTGATCCAGTAATTACACTACTGGGTATTTACCTGAAGAAAACAAAGACACTAATTTGAAAAGATATGCACTCCATGCACGCCATGTTTATTGCAGCATTATTTACCAATAGCCAAGATATGGAAGAAACCCAAGTGTCCATCGACAGATGAATGGATAAAGAAGATGTGGTGTGTGTGAAGTGAAAAGTCAGAGAAGGACAAATACCATAAGATCTCACAGGTGGAATCTGAACAATGAAAAAAATGAATCAACAAACAGCAAAAGACAGAGAACATAAATACAGAGAATCACTGATGGTTGCCAGAGGGGAAGAGAGTGGGGGGGATGGAGAAAATGGGTGAAGGGGAATAGGAAATATAGACTTCCAGTTATAAAATTAGTAAGTCATAGAGATAAAAGTATTGTAATAGCATTGTATGGTAATAGATGACAGCTATGCTTGAAGTGAGCATAATGTATGGATTTGTTCCATCACTATGCTGTATACCTGAAACAAACGTAACATTGTATGTCAATCATACTTCAATTAAAAACATAATAAAGCAAAATGGCACAATCCACGAAACAAAGAATTGATAGGCTAGACTTCATTTAAAATTAAAATTCTCTGCTCTGGGTAAGACACTGTCAAAAGAAAGAGAATCCTGGGGGGAAATGTTTGCAAAAGACACATTGGATAAAGGATTGTCATACAAAACACAAAGAACTCTTAAAACTCAACAATAAGAAGGGACCCTAGGTGGCTCAGGCGGTTGAGCATCCAACTCTTGGTTTCAGCTCAGGTCATGATCTGACAGCTTCACGGGTGTAAGCCCCGCATTGGGCTCTGTGCTGGCAGTGTGGAGCCTGCTAGGGATTCTCTCTCTCTTCGTCTCTCTCTGCCCCTCCTCCACTTGTGCTATCTCTGTTTCTCTCAAAATAAATAAATAAACTTAAAAAAAAATTCAACTATAAGAAAACAAGCAACCAGATTAAAAAATGGTTCAAAGGCCTTATTTAAAGAAACTACAGCGAGGAAAAAATGCAGAGGACAAAATAAGCATGTGAAAAGATGCTCTACATCATGCCATCAGGAAAATGAAAATTAAAGCAATGATGAGGGGGTGCCTGGGTGGCTCGGTGAGTTGAGTGTCCAACTCTTGATTTTGGCTCAGGTCATGATTCCAGGGTTGAGGGATCAAGCCCTCTATTGGACTCTGCACTGAGCATGGAGCCTGCTTGAGATTCTCTCTCTCTCTCTTTCTCTCTCTCTCTGCCCCTCTTCCCTGTTCTCTCTAAAATAATTTTTTAATTAAAAAAAAACATTGATGAGATATCACTGTATACCTATAGAATGGCCAAAATCTAGAACACCACCAATACCAAATGCTGATAAGATATGGAGCCACAGGGATGCTAATTCATTGCTGGTGTAAATGCAATATAGCTCAACCACTTTGGAAGACAGTTTAGCAATATCTTACAAAACAAAGTATACTCGGGGCACTTGGGTAGCTCAGTTGGTTAAGCATCCCACTTCGGCTCAGGTCATGATGTCACAGTTGGTGAATTCGAGCCCCACATCAGGCTCTGTGCTGACAGCTCAAAGCCTGGAGCCTGCTTCAGATTCTGTGTCTCTCTTTCTCTGTGTCCTTTCCCCACTCGCACTCTCTCTCTCTCTCTCTCTAAAAAATAAACACTTAAAATTTTTTTAATTTTATTTTTTTTTATTTTTTAAAATTTACATCCAAATTAGTTAGCATCTAGTGCAACAATGATTTCAGGAGTAGATTCCTTCGTGCCCCTTACCCATGTAGCCCATCCCTCCTCCCACAACCCTTCCCATAACCCTCAGTTTTTTCTCCATTTTTATGAGTCTCTTCTGTTTTGTCCCCCTCCCTGTTTTTATATTATTTTTGCTCCCCTTCCCTTATGTTCATCTATTCTGTGTCTTAAAGTCTCCATATGAGTGAAGTCATATGATTTTTGTCTTTTTCTGACTGACTAATTTCGCTTAGCATAATACCCTTTAGTTCCATTTACGTAGTTGCAAATGGCAAGATTTCATTCTTTTTGATTGCTGAGTAATACTCCATTGTGTGTGTGTGTGTGTGTGTGTGTGTGTGTGTGTGTGTGTATCTCACATCTTCTTTATCCATTCATCCATCAATGGACATTTGGGCTCTTTCCATACTTCGGCTACTCTTACTATACAGTCCTGTAATTGTGCTCCTTGGTATTTACCCAAAGGGGGTGAAACTTATTTCCACACAAAAAAACCTGCACATAAATACTTGTAGCAGCTTTATTCATAATTGCCAAAACTTGGAAGCAACCAAGATGTCACTCAGTAGGTGAGTGGATAAATAAACTGGCACATGCAGACAATGAAATATTATTCAGCACTAAAAAGAAACGATCTGCCAAGTCATGAAAAAAATGTGGAGGAAACTTAAATGCATATCACTAAGTGAAAGAAGCCAGTCTGAAAGACTATATACTATATATGTAATTCCAACTCTATGACACTCAAAAAAAAAAGGGTGAAATTATGGATACAGTAGAAAGATCAGTGATTGCCAGGGGTTGGTGGGGAGGGAGGGATGAATAGAGCTCAGAGAATTTGTAGGTCAATGACACTACTCTGAATGATCCTATAATGGTGGCTACATGTCATGAGAAATTTATCAAAACCCACAGAGTGTACAACGTTCTATGAACCCTAATGGAAACTAAGGGTTCTGGTTGATATGAAGCATCAGTGTAGGTTCATCAGTTGTGATAAACGTACTATTCCTGGGGAAGGGGAGGAAGTATATGGGAAATGTCTGTACCTTCTAAATTTTGCTGTCAACCTAAAACTGTTCTGAAAAATAAAGGGTATTTTTAAAAATGAAGGACAAAGAGAAAGAAAGGATAACACGTAGATTTTTTTACCTGAACAAGTGGCAGAATGGTGATGACAATTCTCTGTTGGGGACACTGGAGGAGAAGCAGGCATTTGGGGCTGGGGTAAGAGTTCCATTTTGTAAGTCACTCTACAAATTTTAACCCTTTTAAGACCAGGAATACATGTCATAAACATGTGATCACCAAATTTGCTTTTTTTTTTTTTTTTTGGTCTAGACTTTGAAATAACATTTCTCCTTCTATGCTTGTGCATGTACTTAAATTCCTCTAAATTCTTCTGCATATCTACCCATACAAAGAAGTACACTCTGATAGAGGTTGCTTAATTGCCCAAGGTGTGCTCACATTAAGAAAGAAACCTAGTCTAGGGAAGGAAGAGAAAGGTCAGAGGTGAGGTGGGTAGCTACAGTCCCTGCAGCAAACCCCAAACTAACTCTTGGAAGAGGATAGGTGCATAGAAGTCCCCAAATGGGTTTAAGGGCTTGAGATCAGAGACACTTGTTGTCCTTCTCCTGACTGAGACCCAAACTATGGAAAGATCCAACTGTCTATAGCACCTGGGACAGGTGGAACCAAGGAGTTACGCTACCAATAATCGGCAGAAGAGCATTCGAATGCCCCCACACATCTGTTGAACTGGCTAGCTCAACAAAATTCTTCCCATGTGCCAGAGAAAGACACAACAACAAGACAGAAGAGGGAGGGGATAAGGAGAATAGAGGAGACAGAAAATGGAGCAGAAGCTGAGCCTAGAGTGGCCATACAGTCAGGACTGGAAGTGAATGACCTGGTTGAGCAACCAACCACTGCTTGGGAAAACCAGTGGGAATGGTTGCTGACAGGGATCCAGATGTTCCTCTCCCCATCCTATTTAAGTACCCAGAAAATACAGACACAACCCCATGGAAGGAGAGAGGACCTTGCATTACCTGAAATTTGCATCAAGCCTCACAGAGTAATAAGAGGCTTGAAATACAAAAATAAGTCCAGTTAGAGGAAAACAAAATTACATATCTTGCACCCCTGATTATATGGAAAGCCTCATATATGCTATGAATAAATGGTGTTGGTATTCCCCAAAAGACTTGGGTCTGTTTAAGGAACGTGAGCAGGTCCTCTGCTCCAATAATTCATTCTCCACCTTCAAAACAGAACTTTCCAGTTGCTCTCCTTTCAGGCTTCTAACTCAAAATATTGGAAGCCATACCTTGAGAATTGCAAAGTCTTTTTTTTTTTAAGTTATAATCTGCAGCTATTTACATGTGTGAATCAAGATTTCCTTCATACACTGTAACCAAAATCAAGTGGCGATGGAAGCAGGATGCTGAGATGGTATGAGACTGGCATTCTTATTTCATCTTGGTTTAGTATTTATGTCCATCAAAACAAGCCTCTCCTCTTCATCAATTGACTTTTTAATAATTGAGGTGTATTTACACTCATAAAATGCTGTAAACTTCAAAGGGCATTTGGGATACTATTTATTTATTTTATAAATTGGAATGGTTTGAAAATGTCCTTTGAAAAAGGACTGTTGCTAAAAATATTTACAAGATACTGTTTATACGATACTCAAATTTCTCGTTTGAAATACTAGATTTTAGCAAATATCACCTTTATTATATACACTGCTTATTATATACCTACTAGCTTAATACTAGTAATAATAACCATTTTCCTTTTGTATTGTGGTAAGAATACTTCACACGAGATCTACCCTCCTTAAAACTCAAGCGTACAAAACAGCATTCTTGGCCTTCAGTATGGTGCCGTACAGCAGAGCTCCAGACTTTACCCTCCTCAGTTAACTGAAACTTTATGCCTACTGATTAATAATCCCCAGGTTCCCTTCCCCTGAACCCTTGGAAACCCCATTCCAATCTTTATTTTCATGAATTTGACTGTTTTGGTACTTCATATAAGTGGAATCACGCAGTACATGTCTTGCTAATTTAACTTAACATAACGTCCTCAAGGTCCATTCGTGTTGACACACATTAAAGACTCTCCTTCTTTTTTTAAAGCTGAATTGTATTGTATCGTATGCATATATCACACTGTCCTTATCCATTCATCTGTCATTGACATTTGGGCTGTTTCTATTGTCAATAGGGCAGCAAAGAACATGGGAGTGCTAATATCTCTTTGAGATCCTGGTTTTAATTCTTTTGAGTAAATACCCAGAAGTGGGAGTGCTGGCTCATATGGTCTTCCTATTTTTAATCTTCTGAGAGACTTCCATAGTGAATAACTATTTCTTGATTGCTGCTCTGTGCAAAGAGCAATGCTAAGAATTTGCTTTTATTCTCTCTTAATCTTCCTCTCAACTCTCTGAGGCAGATCCTACTGGTACCTCCATTTCAACATCTGAGAAAACAGACTTAAATAACTTGCCCCGAGTCAGAGGTAAGAATATGTGGAGGTATCTGACTTCAAAGCATGAAGTCAAAGCACTACAGAGTGTTTCAATAATCTGTCAAGACCTAATTCAGAAGAGATAAATGAAAAAGCCGGTAAGAGAGCTCTAAACACCAAATTAAGTGTGCAAGACATATGATCTTGAGTCACTTTCGAAAACACTGGAACATCATTGATAACCGTGAGTCATTTTTCAGGACATGGTTGTCTTCTCCCACGCAAGTCTCCTAGGTTGCAATGGTCTGAGAGAATTTGGGGTAACACAAAATCTTCCCAGACCTAGATGTCAGGGGGATCTAAGTTTCTCTATGGAATAACCAATAATGGAACCACTGAGGTGATAAAGGATTTTGAAGTACCATCATAAACTGAGAATTCCCCCTCTATGACATTAGTGAGGCTCAAAAGAGCACAGTTGGAGGAGAAAAACTAGATACTACCAAAAATAGGCTGGATCAAGGGAGATGGGCCGTGTCTCAAAATGTGCTTTCTACACATGAGACCATCATCTCAGGGAGACTCCCAGACCTTAGGGCCTTGTATCCACAGCATACATTCTGTCAGTGTTCTCACCAGCAAGTACGTGTCCAGGTATAACCAGCAAGCATCAACTTCTTTATGACACGGAGCCTTGGCAAATCCTGGCACGTAGAAGCTGTGTGGGAAAAGAACGGATACCAGGTAACACTGTAGGCAGAGGTGCACTTCAGACACAAACCATTCAGAGTAAGTTACTGTGAGTTTTTCTCCCCATCTATAAACTGAATATACCACTGTCTGTTACTGTGTGCATTAAATGAGATATAATAAGCAATTCCTTTGCTTTTCCTCCAGCCCAGATCGACCTCAATCTCAATCTCTCTCTCTCACAACTACAGGCTCATATATCTACCTTCTTACTTGACACACTGCTGAGATATCTAACAGATATTTCAAACTCAACACCACTCAAAGTGAACTTCTAGTCTCCACCCAAAGTTGTGCTGTATCTGTAAGCTTCACCATATCGGTTGATGGAAATTCATGCTGAAAATCTTGTAATCATTCCTAACTCCTCTTTTATTCTGACAGAGGGGGCCCCAACCTCTCGGGAGATCCTGTCGCTTCATTGGCAAACAACATCCAGACTCTGACCACTTCTCACACCCCTCCTTGCTACCCCCCGAGCTGCCATGGTCTCTCGCTTGTAGGGGTTGACTACAACAACCCTTAACAGGCTTCCCCGCTTCTGTTCTTCCCTTCCTCGGTCTATATCAACACGCCATTCAGAGTCACACTTTTGTAAACAGAGATCACCCTCCTTTGCTCAAAACCTTGCCATGTTATCCCCATTTCGCTCTTAAGACAATGACCAGAAAGCCTCCATATCACCAGCATGGTCCTTCTGTCTCACCTGCTGTGCTCCAGCCACACCAGAAGTCCCCATACATACTCCCACCTCAGGCCCCTGCTCTACTTATAGACTGTGGTTGGAAAGCTCTTCCCTAAATAACACTGGGCTAACTTCCTAACACCTGTAAGTCTTTGTCAAACATCGCCTTCTCTGTGAGGCCCTCCCTGACTATCCCATCTAATCTACTAAACTTCTCTGCCCCCTGCACTCCTAATCTGCACTACCCTGTCTGCTTTTTTTGTTTTTCCACATTTACCCCCTATTAACTTAGGCATTTATCATATTTTCCTGCTAAAATGTAAGCTTCCAGAGGTCAAGAGTCTAGGTCCACATTGTTTCTAACGAATCTCAAGCACCAAGAACAGTGCGCAAAGCAGGTACTCAATACATGTTAGCTGAATGAACGAAACAAATTGGATCACACAGCTTAACACACAGTAATTGTTAACGTTCTCTCCCTGCATTGCCTCATGAATGTTGGGCCATTTGCCATAGAGAGCGCTGAGGAATTCTTAAATCTCTCTAAGCTGTTAAAAGAGCAGAATCTAGAAGCCTCTTGATTCCTGAGCAAGACCTTGGGACAAACAAGATAGCTTCAAGAGCTTTAAAAAGCATTTCACATTTCTGGGGCACGTGGGTGGCTCAGTCGGTTGAGCGTCCGACTTCGGCTCGGGTCATGATCTCACCGTCTGTGAGTTCGGGCCCCGCGTCGGGCTCTGTGCTGACGGCTCAGAGCCTGGAGCCTACTTCGGATTCTGTGTCTCCCCCTCCCCTGCTCATGCTCTGTCTCTCTCTCTCTGTCAAAAATAAATAACATATTTAACATAACATAAAAAAATAAAAATAATAAATAAAAAGCATTTCACATTTTAGTGAAATAAAACGTTTGATAATTTGACAAGTGGTTGGGGAAAGCAAACATGCTCATGCATTTTTTGAGAGAGTAATAATTAGTGTGAACATCCTTATGTGGCTATTTCTAATACTTCTCAAAATAAAAATATATACTCTTTGACTCACCGGATACACATCCAGAAATCTCTCCTACACATACACGCACGAATGTATCAAGAGATTGTACGAAAACATTCTAAATATCCATTGGTAAGAGACTGGTTCCGTAAGTTTTGGGGTCACTGACAATGGAACATTCCGCAGCCATTAAAGAGAACATAGGTATATGAATACATACAGATACAGAGTGATAGCCTACTGAAAAAAAATCACAAAACATGATGTATCACAAGCTTTTATTTGTGTATAAAAGGTAGATACCCATGGAATCTCTCTGGAGAAATAATAAATAAATAAATAAATAAATAAATAAATAAATAAATCTACTGGTAACAACCGTTACCTCACAGGAGGGAAATTGGGCTCTGGGGAGCAGTGCTATAATGGAGGCCTTTACACTGTGTACCCTCCTGCATCGTTGGAATCTTTTACCAACTAGCAATGCCATTTAGTCAAATAAATCACTTGTAAATTTTTTTTCACTTTTTAAAATTTATTTTTGAGAGACACAGAGAGAGCACGAGCAGGAGAGGGGAAGAGAGAGAGGGAGACACAGAATCTGAAGAAGGTTCCAGGCTCTGAGCTGTTAGCACAGAGCCTGGTACGGGGCTCGAACCCGCAAACTATGACATCATGACCTGAGCCAAAGTTGGATGCTTAACCCACTGAGGCACCCAGGTGCCCCTCAAATAAATCACTTTTAAAACTCACATCTCCCTTGAATGCAGTTATTTTGCAAAGTCCCTCTTCCTCACAGTTTCTTTAAGTTGATAGTTGCTTTACAATTTATCTTTTCCATGTCTCTAAAACTAATCCCTACTGCGGTTATTCCTAATACCATGAACTACACGCTATTGGAATGGAAGCCATTTATCCTTTTTGCCATCACTGTTTTTACTGTGCAAATGAGATCACTGATCCTGATAATTCTGATAACCTTGATGATCAGGATCTAGTCTTGAGAACCCAGGACAGCTCAGGAGTCCTTTGGGGGCAGCATACCTGCTCCTTTTCTAGTCACTCTTACTGATCTTCTGAAAAAATAAAATATAAAATAAAATAAAATAAAACAAAATAAAAAGCCAAATCCCAGCATGTCGAGACAGCATACATCAGAGGCATGGAAATTGCTTTGGGATTGACAGGTAGTGGATTCTAATCTTGATTTCCGGGCCTCTGGTGATCTCACCCAAAGCTCTCCTAACCCTGCCTGGGCCTCCGTTTTCCTGTTTGCAAAGTCAAAAATTTATACCTCCTAAGTTAACACAAACACCGTAAGGTAATGAGCATAAATGCCAAATATAATACACACTACTGCGTCTCAATCCAACAAGTGTGCCAAAACAGTGGCAGGAAACCACGTCTTCGAAAACAAAGCTAAAAAAAAAAAAAAACAAACCCTTAAAGGTCAAGAATTACAGCATTGACTCCCACTCACTTCAGCCTTTGCTTTCTCAAAGGATGATGTCACTGGAAAACGGTGGAAGTGGAATCTGACAAATCAAAGTATAGACCATTGGACTCAGAGTCCCTTTAAACCAGGGGCTGGGTATCTTTTTAGTGCCTCCAACACTACCTGCTCTCTAGGATCACTCAAAAGTCTCCCTGGACCACCTTCTCCATTCTCATGGCTTTTATAACTTCCCCTGCAGAGATTCTCATCGTTTTCTAGAAACGTCAGACCTTTCCTTTAAACTCCGGGCATATTTATGCAAATTCACATCTCGGGTACCTACCTGACGTCTTACAATATGGTCAAATCCATTGCTATAAATGTCCACCTCAAACCTGTTCATCTTTCACAGTATCCTGAACAAATAATGGCCCTACCGTTTGTAGGTAAAAATTTTAGAATCGTCTGTGTCACCCTCCTCCTCATCCCCATGTGCAACCCATCAGCAGTTGGACCTCTCAGTTAGACCACGTGACTAGGTCTCCAGCCCATCCCTTTTCTCCATCTACCTCCCGGCACCATCCCTCTATTGGCCGACTGTTTTCTCCATCACCAGAGCAATTACGCCAGTTTCCTGCCTGGTTTACCCTCATCCTCTCTTGCCCTTCTTCTGCCTGTTCTCCACATGGCAACCAGAGTAATTATGTCATGTGCACGCCGGGACATCCTGAATGCATTCACTGTTCTCAAGATAAACACAAAGACAGCAGAAAGACTGACAGCTCTAGCTTCACACCTCATCTCTCAACCCCTCTCTCTTTCTCTTTCTCTCTCTCTCTCCCTCTTTCTCCACTTTTTCCGCAGCCCCCCATGCACGCCCCAGTCACACTAGAATCTTCCAACCTTTCTTCCTTGACTTGCCGCTCTCTACCACAAGGCCTTTGCGCTCGCGGGTCCCCCTCTGGGTGTGCCCTTCCTTCCCTCTTCATTTGGCTGACACTTACTCATCCTACACATCCAGCCCATGTATTATTTCAGTAAGGACATCTTTCCTTCCTTCTCTGAGCCGGTTAAATAGCCCATCATACATGTTCCTGGTAGCCAGGGGCTCTCGATCCTAGCATTTCACACCCTTGCATTTTTACATTTGTGGTCATTGTGTGGTTTGTGTATATTTTTCCACTCACTGAAGCACTGTGAAAACAAGAGCTGTGTAGATTTTTACTCATCATTATATCTCTGCCTGTCTCATGAAATACTTGTCTCACGAATGGTTCAAGGAACACACGGCTGGGGGGGGGGGGGAAGGGAAGCAAGCTCTGACATACACTCTGTACGATCCCAAGCAAAAAATTCAACACTTCCAGTGAAACATCTTTATCTATAAAATTAATATCAAAATGAATTGATTTACCAGATTTGAGGAAGGTTTAAATAGGAATGTGTCAATGAGCTTCTAGCCTGTGGCTAACAAATAGTATCTTAATAAATATCAGCTTGCTTCTCCATAACCCTCCCCTTCTGGTAGATTGAATACTGAAAATGATCTTTTCAATAAATAAATAATTTACTAAAGACATATGATTTGCTTGGATAATGAAGTGTTTCAAACAGCTGGAATAACCAAAATATAAAAAACAAAACGTTTTCAGGCTCGTGTGGAGGTTACAAGACAGTAGGAAATACAAAGTACAAACATGAAGGGTTTCTGGGTGGGTCAGTTGGTTAAGCATCCGCCCCTTGATCTCAGCTCAGGTTGTGATCTCTCAGTTCATGAGTTCGAGTCCCAGGTGGAGCTCTGTGTTGACAGCTTGGAGCCTGCTTAGAATTCTCTCTCATTCTCTCTCTCTCTCTCTCTCTCTCTCTCCCCCCCCCCCCCGCATGCTCTCTTTCTGTCTCTCAAAATAAATAAACTAAAAAAAAAAAATGCTATGAGTTACATAACAATATCATCCAACAAACCAAGATTTTTCACAAACCCACACAGGATTAATTGCCAAATAAGCTAAAAGTGTTGTGAGTTCAGAGAAGAGGAGATCATTCAAAGTGAAAGTGGTAGGACTTGGGTGGGGCGTTGTAGAGGTGGACTAGAGGTGGGTGGAAAAACTGGGAGCTTGTGTGACTGGGGCAATTGGTCAAATCTGGTAAGACTCAGGAACAAGAACAAAGGAAGCAAGATTATTCCAAGAACAATAGGGACACCAGGTTGCCTAGGGCCATGGAGTCAGGGTAGATAAGAAGTCAAGAAGCAGGTGTATGAAGTTTTGGATGCCAATGTGTGTATGGCATTTTGACTTTCTTCTCTGAATGGAAATACTGAGAATATAAACTTTTACAAATCTAGATGTGTCACAACCATTTTGAATTTAAATACAATACAATATGGCTACCTCAAATTCAAGTTTCTCCAAAATTGTACTTCAAAGGAAGAAACGGAAGGAAGGAACGAAGGAAGGAAGGAAAGAATGAGGAAGGAAGGAAGGAAAGAAAGGTAGAGATAGAAGAAGGGAAAGGGGAGAAGGAAAGGGAATGGACATCTGGCAGACAGCCTACCCCTCATAAAGGTTTCACGTTGTGTATAAATGTGTGGTTGAATCGTGTCTCCGTGACTCCCTAAAATATGCAAAGAGCATGTTTAGTGTCTTGGGGGATGTCACCTAAACTACAGTGTCTGCCTCTGGCACTCTATTCACTGGATCTCTCCAAATCACAAGTTACTTGCAAGGTCCACACACACAGAGAAGGGACATGGAGCCCCAGATGGGGTGTTCATGTGCAGGACTATGGTCCATTAAATCTTTTGTGAATAACCCCTAAGTATTCTGATTCATGGGATGAGTGTGGATGATCTATTCCGCCAGCTTCACTACCTCCTCCACGACGCCCACCACCACCCATTTACCCTCATGTCTTGGCAATCATAGGAACACCTAAAACAAAGGACAGCTAGTCTTCTGCACAGTGAAGGGGAGAAGTTCAGCGCAAAGAAAGTGGTGGGGGTGTATATGTGTGAGTGCATGTATATGTGTGTGTGTGTGTGTGTGTGTGTGTGTGTGTGTTCATGAATATGTGTATCACAAGAGCTGACCTCTTCATGTAGACATGGGGAATTTCCAGGTAAATGGAACTTGAAAAGAATCTATGAATTTCATCATCACCCTTCAATGTTCTACTGTTTTCCTGACCGAGCATGCAAGAATATAAGTTGTGCACTTTTCTATGTTTAATCACTTGGCTTTTCTGAGATAATACCACATGAGCAAAACCAAGCACTGTCTCATGAGACCACCATCTTTCTACTCCCTGGTGAAAGAGGGGTGCCCTTCCCTGCTTGCCTCTGATGAACAGCAGCCATAGATCTTCCCTTAAGGGACCTCGTGGCCACCTGACCTCAGGAGCACTTTCAGATTGATTTAATTCCTTGCTCAGAAAGTTCACTTTTGTCTGCCGACCACTACCCATCAGCTCCCCTGGCTGGCTCATGTCCACCCAAATTATGTTTACATAGTCTCCTAGACTTTTTTTCATAGTGTTTATCACTGTTCACGATTGTGTATTTTGTGTATTGTGTATTGTGTATTTTGTATCTTGTACTTGTCATGTTTCTCTTCCTCAATGGACCGTAGCTCCACAGGGGCAGAAGAAGTGTGGGTTCTGCTCACCATTGTATCCTCAGTGTCTATCCCAGCAACCAAACATGTGAGTGATACTCAACAAATAATTTATGGAAGGAAGGAAGGAAGGAAGGAAGGAAGGAAGGAAGGAAGGAAAAAGGAAGGAAAGGAAGGAAGGATGGAAAGGAAGAATGGAGGGAAGGGAGGATGGAGGGTGGGAGGAAGGAAAGAAGGAATGGAGGGAAGGAAGGAAGGAAGGAAGGGAAGGGAGGGAGGAAGGGAGGGAAGAAAGGAAGGAGGGGGGAGGGAGGGAGGGAAGGAGGGTGGGAGGAAGGAAAAAAAGAAGGAAAGAAGGAAATATTGGCCAGACCTTCCTTCCTTTTGAACTGGCTCCTTTACTGCTTCTGCCAATCTGTTTTCTTACATCAATTCATGAAATTCTATAAGAGAAACTACTGCCTAAAAACAGACTATGGATTCTTGGTAATTCTCAAAAGTAGATCCAGAAAGGAGGATTGAAACTTAATATTTACTTAAGTGGGGTATCATCGAGCTATCAGAAGATAGGACTAAACTGAAATTTTGTGTGTGAGTTACACATGGGTTAGTGAGAACTAGGGCTATTCAGATTTGAAATGGCATACGAAGATTACAAGAGAGGCAGACACAAGCTGCTATGAGCATGTTGGGAAGGTGGGATCCCACCCAGGGGGTGAGGGAAGCTGCTATACATGAGCTCTTAAAAGACGCTGGCATTTGGATGGGCTTTGAAGACTGCGCGGTGGGTTGTGTTGGGAAGAAAGAAGAGAAAGTCAAGGTAGCGGAGGAAACCACGGGGAGAAACCCAGAGATATGACAGGGCTGTTGACCCAGGCAGCCAGGGAACGTTTTGGAAGAGTGAGAAAGGAGGTATAAACCAGAAGCTGTAGGAGACTGAGCTACAGAGATAAATTCTTTTCCGTGTCTTCCCCACAAGGAGGAATTAGAGAAAGAAGAGGGCAGGACCTGAGCAAGTTTAGGGGGGAAATGTGATGGGGGAAACTGCACGGGTTTGGGGGTCCAAAGGACAGATCCTTCAATACCAGTTATTCCATGGTCTAACTTTGTCACATTATTTAACTTCTCTGAGCCTCAGTTACATCATCTGAAAAAAATTAATATAATACCTGCCTTAATATTAAAGTCTGCAGTAAGAGCAAAAGCAAAACCATATGCAAAATCCCAGCTCACAGTGAGATTTTGGAAAAACGGGCTTTTAAAAATGTCCATTTTCCAGGGTACGTGGGTGACTCAGTCGGTTAAGTGTCCCACTCTTGATCTCATAGCTCATGGGGTCAAGCCCTGTGTCAGACTCCGCGCTGACTTGGGATTCTCTCTCTCCCTCTCTCCCTGCTCCTCCCCTGCTTGCGCTCTTTCTCTCTCTCAAAATAAACATTTTTTTTTAAAGTTCATTTGCCTTTCCTTGTGAGTTTCATTTCACTTCCTTTAATTATCCCTGATCTCTTGTCAACACCACCGGCCTCACGCCCCATTCCCCGGAGGGAGCAGTGTTAGCTTTAGTCATAAGGTCTATGGATGACTCCCGTTTTGCCATTGTCTGATCCAAGCCATCATCCCAGAGCTCCACATGTCTACATGTTCCTATTCCTCAGATGAGAGCATTATCAAAAGGTTTCAGGGGGCGCCTGGGTGGCGCAGTCGGTTAAGCGTCCGACTTCAGCCAGGTCACGTCACGATCTCGCGGTCCGTGAGTTCGAGCCCCGCGTCGGGCTCTGGGCTGATGGCTCGGAGCCTGGAGCCTGTTTCCGATTCTGTGTCTCCCTCTCTCTCTGCCCCTCCCCCGTTCATGCTCTGTCTCTCTCTGTCCCAAAAATAAATAAAAAACGTTGAAAAAAAAAATTAAAAAAAAAAAATGGTTTCAGTTCCCTGTTTGCAATTGCTGGGTTGAGTACCAGGTTCTTTTCACCTCCTGGCCAGCCCACATCCTCCCTAACTCCCACCACAACCATCCCTACAGACTTCCACGCCAGCAGATGGGAAAAGGAATGTGTGACGTTCCCTGGGAGCCTGGCTATTGTTTGGGAGAACTGGAAGTCACTGTGCTCAGAGTGTCCATCCTCCCTCCTCGCCGCACACCCTGCTTCCTGTCAATCATCCTGGAACACCCAGTGCCGACCGACAATTTTGTGCACAGGATGTTTGTTTGCAGGCACTGCCTTCCAAGTCTCAAAGCTCGAGACTTCCGCTGCCAATCCAAACACCAGAATGGGAAAGGGGGGAAAACCCTGGGGCAGTTCTTTTAATGCCTAATACAGTCTATTTATATTCAAAAATAGCAACAGGTTATCTTAGCTTGCAGAAACTGAAGAGGCTAGGAAGCCTGATCCTTAAAATCCTGAGCCCCTGGAATTTGAAATATAGGTTTCCGCGTGTGGACACTAAAAAGCATGTCCTTAAAGCACCTTTGGCATATTCCGTGGTCAGCTTCCATAAATGATCAACCCCTGTTTTTATGGGCACCGCTTAGAGGGTAAATGCCTTGCTACTAAGCCACAAAGCAAAAGAATTCACAAGACAGATGTGCGTTGAAATTCAAGGTGTTCAATCAAAGCTGTGGGATAAATTCAATAGCCTGAGGTCACTGCGTAAATTTCTGCAGTCCTTCCAGAGTTTGTAGATGTTCTAAGAAATGTTATGTTTGAGACTCTAATGATTACATATGAAGCAATTAAGCTTGAGAAATGACTTTACAACGCTATGATATATGTTCTTCGGGGAGCAGGGAATAGTTTTCTTGCATGCTAATAATGAAAAGATCACCCAATTGTCTTCCTGACTCACTGGTAGTTTACTTGAGAGCCTTGACATGTCTATTCCTACAGCTTCCATATAATTACTAAATAGGAATTTGAACCTCTGCGCATTTAATAGCTACCATTTACAATCTTTATATCTCTGGGGAATTGACCTAATCTCTCCGCAGTTATTTTTGCCTGTAAGAATGGATCATTATTCATTCAAAACTCCATTGGATGGTAGTGAAGCTGAAATAAAACCAAGTGTGAAAGGTGCCTGGAGCGTAATAGGTGCTCAATAAATGGTAGCCTGTAAGATCGAAACGCAAGGGGAATTTGAGAGGCATTCCCAAGAATGTCTTTAAAAATGGCTCCAACTATCACATTCGCCCTCTCAGCTAAATTTTAAGGATGACCTGGCGATAATCTTGGTACATGAAAGAAAGTCCCAGAGGTCTTCAATAGGAACGGTTTTGAGACAAGACAGATAAAGGTGATCCAAAAGTGCATTACCTCAAGCATCCTAGGTTCCAGAATTGTTTTGCCAAATGGGTTACAAGTTCATGAGCAGGATCAAGAACAAAAAGCAGTATGCCCCAGTTTCTCTCCGGACCTTTATTCACACCCACCTGACACCACCAAAGCACGACTTTCACTGTCCCTGCAGGAGACCAGCTTGTGCTGGGCATACCGGATGGGTCCTGAGTTACACAGCTGGGGAGGTTTAAGGTATGCCACGTGTTAGTACCACTTGTTCAAGTTCTGGCCAGATTTCCATACAATACTCAGCTGCTCTAATAGAAAGTGAATTCCCGGGTCCTTACAAGGGCATGTGTAGTCTGAGAGTTTTCAATACACCAAATGTGGGTTTGGGGAAAGCTTACCAGACCAACTCATTAAGAGCTCAAAATTAGTGGACTACATACAAGAGACGAATCTACATTGTTTTAATGATTAAAATAATGCTGATTAAAATTAATCTCATCATTTTGGGGCACCTGGGTGGTTCACTCGGTTAAGTATCTGTCTCTTGATTTTAGCTCTAGTCATGATCTCACAGGTTGTGAGTTTGAGTCCCGAGTCTGGCAGTATGCTAACAGAGAGGAGCCTGCTTGGGATTCTTTCTCTCCCTTTCTCCACTCCTCCCTTGCTTATGCACTCTCTCTCTCTCTCTCAAAATAAATAAACTATTAAAAAAAGCACTTTAAAAAAATGAAATTAATTATTTTTATCACCATATATATACATATACATGTATATATGTATATACATGTATATGTATATATGTATATACATGTA
>NC_064807.1:38344159-38344313 GCF_023721935.1 Panthera uncia
ATGTATATATGTATATACATGTATATGTATATATGTATATACATGTATATGTATATATGTATATACATGTATATATATACATATACATATATATGTATATATACATGTATATACATATATGTGTATATATGTATATACATGTATATATACATAT